>NW_027480710.1:300000-377714 GCF_051401765.1 Calliopsis andreniformis | reverse complement strand
CCAGTGTCAGCAGCAGTGTCAGCAGCAGTGTCAGTGTCAGGAGCAGTGTCAGGAGCATTCTCAGGATCAGCAGCAACGTCAGTGTCAGGAGCAGTGACAGGAGAAGTGTCAGTGACAGCAACTATTTCAGGAGTAGTGTCAGGAGCAGTGTCAGTGTCAGGAGCATTGTCAGGACCAGTGCCAGTGTCAGGAGCAGTGTCCGTGTCAGGAGCAGTGTCAGGACCAGTGCCAGTGTCAGGAGCAGTGTCAGTGTGAGCAGCCGTGTCAGGAACAGTGGCAGGAGCAGTGTCAGTGTCACGAGCTGTCTCAGGAGCAGTGTCAGCGTCTGGAGCAATGTCGCGGGCAGTGTCAGGAGCAGTGTCAGTGTCAGGAGCAGTGCCAGGAGGTGTGTCAGTGTCAGTGTCAGGAGCAGTGTCAGGAGCACTGTCAGTGTCAGGAGTAGTGTCAGGAGCAGTGTCAGTGTCAGGAGCAGTGTCAGGAGCAGGGTCAGGAGCAGTGTCAGTGTCACGAGCTGTCACACGAGCAGTGTCAGTGTGTGCAGCAATGTCACGAGCAGTGTCACGAGCAGTGTCATTGTCATCAGCAGTGTCAGGAGCACTGTCAGTGCCAGGAGCAGTGTCAGTGTCAGGATCTGTGTCAGGAGCAGTGTGAGGAGCAGGGTTAGTGACAGGACCTGTGTCAGTGTCAGGAGCAGCGCCAGGAGGTGTGTCAGTGTCAGTGTCAGGAGCAGTGTCAGGAGCACTGTCAGTGTCAGGAGCAGTGTCAGGAGCAGTGTCAGTGTCAGGATCAGTGTCAGCAGCAGTGTCTGGAGTAGTGTCAGTGTCAGGAGCAGTGTCAGTGTCAGGAGCAGTGTCAGTGTCAGTGTCAGGAGCAGTGACAGGAGCAGTGTCAGGTGCAGCGTCAGTGTCAGGAGCATTCTCAGGTGCAGTGTCAGTGTCAGGAGCAGTGTGAGGAGCAGTGCCAGTGTCAGGAGCAGTGTCAGGACCAGTGTCAGATTCAGGAGCAGTGTCAGGACAAGTGTCGGTGTCAGGAGCAGTGTGAGGAGCAGTAATCAGTGACAGGACCAGTGTCAGTGTCAGGAGCAGTGTCAGTGCCAGTATCAGGAGCAGTGTCTGTGTCAGGAGCAGTGTCCGTGTCAGGAGCAGTGTCAGGTGCAGTGTCAGGAGCAGAGTCAGGTGCAGCGTGAGTGTCAGGAGCATTCTCAGGTGCAGTGTCAGTGTCAGGAGCAGTGTGACGAGCAGTGTCAGTGTCAGGAGCAGTGTGACGAGCAGTGTCAGTGTCAGGAGCAGTGTCAGGACCAGTGTCAGTTTCAGGAGCATTGTCAGGACAAGTGTCAGTGTCAGGTGCAGCGTCAGGAGCACTGTCAGGGGCAGTGTCAGTGCCAGGAGCAGTGTCAGGAGCAGGGTCAGGGGCAGTGTCAGTGGCAGTGTCAGTGTCAGGAGCAGAGTCAGGACCAGTGCCAATGTCAGGAGCTGTGTAGGGAGCATTGCCAGGATCACCAGCAGTGCCTGTGTCAGGAGCAGTGACAGGAGCAGTGTCAGTGTTAGGAGCAGTGTGACGAGCAGTATCAGTGACAGGAGCAGTGTCAGTGACAGGCAGTGTCAGGAGCAGTGTCAGTGGCTGGAGCAGTGTCAGTGTCTGGAGCAGTTTCAGGAGTAGTGTCAGGAACAGGGTCAGTGTCAGGAGCAGTGTCAGGAGCAGTGTGAGGAGCAGTGTCAGTGTCAGTATCAGGAGCAGTGTTAGTGTCAGTAGCAGAGTCAGGAGCAGAGTCAGTGTCAGGAGCAGAGCCAGGAGCAGTGTCAGTGTCAGCAGCAGTGTCAGGAGCATTCTCAGGATCAGCAGCAGTGTCAGTGTCAGGAGCAGTGTCAGGAGCATTGTCAGTGTCAGGAGCAGTGTCATGAGCAGTGTCTGGGGCAGTGTCAGCGTCAGGAGCAGTGTCAGTGTCAGGAGCAGTGTCAGTGTCAGTGTCAGGAACAGTGACAGGAGCAGTGTCAGGTGCAGCGTCAGTGTCAGGAGCATTCTCAGGTGCAGTGTCAGTTTCAGGAGCAGTGTGAGGAGCAGCATCAGTGTCAGGAGCAGTGTCAGGACCAGTGTCAGATTCAGGAGCCGTGTCAGGAGCAGTGCGAGGGGCAGTGTCAGTGACAGGACCAGTGTCAGTGTCAGGAGCAGTGTCAGTGCCAGTATCAGGAGCAGTGTCTGTGTCAGGAGCAGTGTCAGGTGCAGTGTCAGGAGCAGTGTCAGGTGCAGCGTGAGTGTCAGGAGCATTCTCAGGTGCAGTGTCAGAGTCAGGAGCAGTTTGACGAGCAGTGTCAGTGTCAGGAGCAGTGTGACGAGCAGTGTCAGTGTCAGGAGCAGTGTCAGGACCAGTGTCAGTTTCAGGAGCAGTGTCAGGACAAGTGTCGGTGTCAGGAGCTGTGTGAGGAGCAGTGTCAGTGACAGGACCACCGTCAGTGTCAGTAGCAGTGTCAGTGCCAGGAGCAGTGTCAGGTGCAGGTTCAGGGGCAGTGTCAGTGGCAGTGTCAGTGTCAGGAGCAGAGTCAGGACCTGTGCCAGTGTCAGGAGCTCTGTATGGAGCATTGACAGGATCACCAGCAGTGCCTGTGTCAGGAGCAGTGACAGGAGAAGTGTCAGTGGCAGCAGCTATTTCAGGAGTAGTGTCAGGTGCAGTGTCAGTGTCAGTGACTGGAGCAGTGTCAGCAGCATTGTCAGGATAAGCAGCAGTGTCAGTGTCAGGAGCATGGTCAGTAGCGGTGCCAGTGTCAGTAACAGGAGCAGCGTGAGGAGCAGTGTCAGGAGCAGTGTCAGTGTCAGGAGCAGTGTCTTTGTGAGCACCAGTGTCAGGAACAGTGGCAGGAGCAGTGTCAGTGTCAGGAGCAGTGTCAGGTCCAGTGCCAGTGTCAGGAGCAGTGTCAGTGTCAGCTGCAATGTTAGGAACAGTGTCAGGGGTTGTGTCAGTGTCAGGAGCAGTGTTAGGAGCAGTGTCAGTGTCTGGAGCAGTTTCAGGAGCAGTGTCAGGAGCATGGTCAGTAGCAGTGCCAGTGTCAGTATCAGGAGCAGTGTGAGGAGCAGTGTCAGGAGCAGTGTCAGTGTCAGGAGCAGTGTCTTTGTGAGCACCAGTGTCAGGAACACTGGCAGGAGCAGTGTCAGTTTGAGGAGCAGTGTCAGGTCCAGTGCCAGTGTCAGGAGCAGTGTCAGTGTCAGCTGCAATGTTAGGAACAGTGTCAGGGGTAGTGTCAGTGTCAGGAGCAGTGTTAGGAGCAGTGTCAGTTTCTGGAGCAGTTTCAGGAGCAGTGTCAGGAGCAGGGTCAGTGTCAGGAGCAATGTCAGGAGCAGTGACAGGAGCAGTGTCAGTGTCTGTAGCAGTACAAGGAGCGGTGTCAGTGTCAGGAGCAGTGTCAGTGTCAGGAGCAGTGCCAGTGTCAGTGTCAGGAGCAGTGACAGGAGCAGCGTCAGGTGCAGCGTCAGAGTCAGGAGCGTTCTCAGGTGCAGTGTCAGGAGCAGAGCCAGGAGCAGTGTCAGTGTCAGTTGCAGTGTCAGTGTCATTATCAGGAGCAGTGTCAGTGTCAGGAGCAGTGTGAGGAGCAGTGTCAGTGTCAGGAGCAGTGTGAGGAGCAGTGTCAGTGTCAGGAGCAGTGTCAGGAGCAGTGTCAGTGCGAGGAG
Source organism: Calliopsis andreniformis (assembly GCF_051401765.1). Lineage (NCBI taxonomy): Eukaryota > Metazoa > Arthropoda > Insecta > Hymenoptera > Andrenidae > Calliopsis > Calliopsis andreniformis. The sequence continues at coordinate 374,054 of NW_027480710.1, read as the reverse complement.
CAGATTCAGGGGCATTCTCAGGAACAGCAGCAGTGCCAGTGTCAGCAGCAGTGTCAGCAGCAGTGTCAGTGTCAGGAGCAGTGTCTAGAGCATTCTCAGGATCAGCAGCACCGTCAGTGTCAGGAGCAGTGACAGGAGAAGTGTTAGTGACAGCAACTACTTCAGGAGTAGTGTCAGGTGCAGTATCAGTGTCAGTGACTGGAGCAGTGTTAGGAGCATTGTCAGGATCAGCAGCAGTGTCAGTGTCAGGAGCATGGTCAGTAGCAGTGCCAGTGTCAGTGTCAGGAGCAGTGTCAGGAGCAGTGTGAGTGTCAGGAGCAGTGTTAGGAGCAGAGCCAGGAGCAGTGCCTGTGTCAGGAGCAGTGTCAGTGACAGGAGCAGTGTCAGTGTCAGTATCAGGAGCAGTGCCTGTCTCAGGAGCAGTGGCAGGGGCAGTGCCAGGAGCAGTGTCAGTGTCAGAAGCAGTGTTAGTGTCAGTATCAGGAGCAGCCTCAGTGTCAGGAGCAGTTTGAGGAGCAGTGCCAGTGTCAAGAGCAGTTTCAGGAGCAGTTTCAGTGTCAGGAGCAGAGTCAGGGGCATTCTCAGGTTTAGTAGCAGTGCAGTGTCAGGAGCAGTGACAGGAGCAGTGTCAGTGTCAGGAGCAGTGTCAGGAGCAGTGTCAGGTGCAGTGTCAGTGTCACGAGCATTGCCAAGAGCATTGTCAGGATCAGCAGCAGTGCCTGTGTCAGGAGCAGTGTCAGGAGCACTGTCAGTGACAGGAGAAGTGCCAGGAGCAGTGTCAGGTGCAGTGTAAGTGTCAGGAGCAGTGTCAGGATCAGAGTCAGTGTCTGGAGGAGTGTCAGGAGCAGTGTCAGGAGCAGTGTCAGTGTCAGTGTCAGGAGCAGTGACAGGAGCAGTGTCAGGTGCAGCGTCAGTGTCAGGAGCATTCTCAGGTGCAGTGTCAGTGTCAGGAGCAGTGTGAGGAGCAGTGTCAGTGTCAGGAGCAGTGTGAGGAGCAGTGTCAGTGACAGGACCTGTGTCAGTGTCAGGAGCAGTGCCAGGAGGTGTGCCAGTGTCAGCGTCAGGAGCAGTGTCAGGAGCAGTGTCAGTGCCAGGAGCAGTGTCAGGAGCAGGGTCAGGGGCAGTGTCAGTGGCAGTGTCAGTGTCAGGAGCAGAGTCAGGACCAGTGCCAATGTCAGGAGCTGTGTAGGGAGCATTGCCGGAATCACCAGCAGTGCCTGTGTCAGGAGCAGTGTCAGGAGCAGTGTCAGTGACAGGAGAAGTGCCAGGCGCAGTGCCGGGTGCAGTGTTAGTGTCAGGAGCAGTGTCAGGATCAGAGTCAGTGACTGGAGCAGTGTCAGGTGCAGCGTCAGAGTCAGGAGCGTTCTCAGGTGCAGTGTCAGGAGCTGAGCCAGGAGCAGTGTCAGTGTCAGTAGCAGTGTCAGTGTCATTATCAGGAGCAGTGTCAGTGTCAGGAGCAGTGTGAGGAGCAGTGTCAGTGTCAGGAGCAGTGTCAGGAGCAGTGTCAGTGTGAGGAGCATATTCAGGGTCATTCTCAGGAACAGCAGCAGTGCCAGTGTCAGCAGCAGTGTCAGCAGCAGTGTCAGTGTCAGGAGCAGTGTCAGTGTCAGGAGCATTGTCAGGACCAGTGCCAGTGTCAGGAGCAGTGTCCGTGTCAGGAGCAGTGTCAGGACCAGTGCCAGTGTCAGGAGCAGTGTCAGTGTGAGCAGCCGTGTCAGGAACAGTGGCAGGAGCAGTGTCAGTGTCACGAGCTGTCTCAGGAGCAGTGTCAGCGTCTGGAGCAATGTCGCGGGCAGTGTCAGGAGCAGTGTCAGTGTCAGGAGCAGTGCCAGGAGGTGTGTCAGTGTCAGTGTCAGGAGCACTGTCAGTGTCAGGAGTAGTGTCAGGAGCAGTGTCAGTGTCAGGAGCAGTGTCAGGAGCAGGGTCAGGAGCAGTGTCAGTGTCACGAGCTGTCACACGAGCAGTGTCAGTGTGTGCAGCAATGTCACGAGCAGTGTCACGAGCAGTGTCATTGTCATCAGCAGTGTCAGGAGCACTGTCAGTGCCAGGAGCAGTGTCAGTGTCAGGATCTGTGTCAGGAGCAGTGTGTGGAGCAGGGTTAGTGACAGGACCTGTGTCAGTGTCAGGAGCAGTGCCAGGAGGTGTGTCAGTGTCAGTGTCAGGAGCAGTGTCAGGAGCACTGTCAGTGTCAGGAGCAGTGTCAGCAGCAGTGTCAGTGTCAGGATCAGTGTCAGCAGCAGTGTCTGGAGTAGTGTCAGTTTGAGGAGCAGTGCCAGTGTCAGGAGCAGTTTCAGGAGCAGTTTCAGTGTCAGGAGCAGAGTCAGGGGCATTCTCAGGTTTAGCAGCAGTGCCAGTGTCAGGAGCAGTGACAGGAGCAGTGTCAGTGTCAGGAGCAGTGTCAGGAGCAGTGTCAGGTGCAGTGTCAGTGTCACGAGCATTGCCAAGAGCATTGTCAGGATCAGCAGCAGTGCCTGTGTCAGGAGCAGTGTCAGGAGCACTGTCAGTGACAGGAGAAGTGCCAGGAGCAGTGTCAGGTGCAGTGTTAGTGTCAGGAGCAGTGTCAGGATCAGAGTCAGTGTCTGGAGCAGTGTCAGGAGCAGTGTCAGGAGCAGTGTCAGTGTCAGTGTCAGGAGCAGTGACAGGAGCAGTGTCAGGTGCAGCGTCAGTGTCAGGAGCATTCTCAGGTGCAGTGTCTGTGTCAGGAGCAGTGTGAGGAGCAGTGTCAGTGTCAGGAGCAGTGTGAGGAGCAGTGTCAGTGACAGGACCTGTGTCAGTGTCAGGAGCAGTGCCAGGAGGTGTGTCAGTGTCAGCGTCAGGAGCAGTGTCAGGAGCAGTGTCAGTGCCAGGAGCAGTGTCAGGAGCAGGGTCAGGGGCAGTGTCAGTGGCAGTGTCAGTGTCAGGCAGGAGCAGAGTCAGGACCAGTGCCAATGTCAGGAGCTGTGTAGGGAGCATTGCCGGAATCACCAGCAGTGCCTGTCTCAGGAGCAGTGTCAGGAGCAGTGTCAGTGACAGGAGAAGTGCCAGGAGCAGTGTCAGGTGCAGTGTTAGTGTCAGGAGCAGTGTCAGGATCAGAGTCAGTGACTGGAGCAGTGTCAGGAGCAGTGTCAGTGACAGGAGCTGTGTCAGGAGCAGTGTCTGGAGCAGTGTCAGGAACAGTGTCAGCAGAAGGGTCAGTGTCAGGAGCAGTGTCAGGAGCAGAGCCAGGAGCAGGTCCTATGTCAGTAGCAGTGTCAGTGTCAGAAGCAGTGTGAGGAGCAGTGTCAGTGTCAGGAGCAGTGTCAGGAGCAGTGTCAGTGTGAGGAGCATATTCAGGGGCATTCTCAGGAACAGCAGCAGTGCCAGTGTCAGCAGCAGTGTCAGCAGCAGTGTCAGTGTCAGGAGCAGTGTCAGGAGCATTCTCAGGATCAGCAGCACCGTCAGTGTCAGGAGCAGTGACAGGAGAAGTGTCAGTGACAGCAAACTATTTCAGGAGTAGTGTCAGGAGCAGTGTCAGTGTCAGGAGCATTGTCAGGACCAGTGCCAGTGTCAGGAGCAGTGTCCGTGTCAGGAGCAGTGTCAGGACCAGTGCCAGTGTCAGGAGCAGTGTCAGTGTGAGCAGCCGTGTCAGGAACAGTGGCAGGAGCAGTGTCAGTGTCACGAGCTGTCTCAGGAGCAGTGTCAGCGTCTGGAGCAATGTCGCGGGCAGTGTCAGGAGCAGTGTCAGTGTCAGGAGCAGTGCCAGGAGGTGTGTCAGTGTCAGTGTCAGGAGCAGTGTCAGGAGCACTGTCAGTGTCAGGAGTAGTGTCAGGAGCAGTGTCAGTGTCAGGAGCAGTGTCAGGAGCAGGGTCAGGAGCAGTGTCAGTGTCACGAGCTGTCACACGAGCAGTGTCAGTGTGTGCAGCAATGTCACGAGCAGTGTCACGAGCAGTGTCATTGTCATCAGCAGTGTCAGGAGCACTGTCAGTGCCAGGAGCAGTGTCAGTGTCAGGATCTGTGTCAGGAGCAGTGTGAGGAGCAGGGTTAGTGACAGGACCTGTGTCAGTGTCAGGAGCAGCGCCAGGAGGTGTGTCAGTGTCAGTGTCAGGAGCAGTGTCAGGAGCACTGTCAGTGTCAGGAGCAGTGTCAGGAGCAGTGTCAGTGTCAGGATCAGTGTCAGCAGCAGTGTCTGGAGTAGTGTCAGTGTCAGGAGCAGTGTCAGTGTCAGGAGCAGTGTCAGTGTCAGTGTCAGGAGCAGTGACAGGAGCAGTGTCAGGTGCAGCGTCAGTGTCAGGAGCATTCTCAGGTGCAGTGTCAGTGTCAGGAGCAGTGTGAGGAGCAGTGCCAGTGTCAGGAGCAGTGTCAGGACCAGTGTCAGATTCAGGAGCAGTGTCAGGACAAGTGTAGGTGTCAGGAGCAGTGTGAGGAGCAGTATCAGTGACAGGACCAGTGTCAGTGTCAGGAGCAGTGTCAGTGCCAGTATCAGGAGCAGTGTCTGTGTCAGGAGCAGTGTCAGGTGCAGTGTCAGGAGCAGAGTCAGGTGCAGCGTGAGTGTCAGGAGCATTCTCAGGTGCAGTGTCAGTGTCAGGAGCAGTGTGACGAGCAGTGTCAGTGTCAGGAGCAGTGTGACGAGCAGTGTCAGTGTCAGGAGCAGTGTCAGGACCGGTGTCAGTTTCAGGAGCATTGTCAGGACAAGTGTCAGTGTCAGGTGCAGCGTCAGGAGCACTGTCAGGGGCAGTGTCAGTGCCAGGAGCAGTGTCTGGAGCAGTGTCACTGTGTGTATCAGGAGCAGTGCCAGTGACAGGAGCAGTGTGAGGAGCAGTGTCAGTGTCAGGAGCAGTGTCAGGAGCAGTGTCAGTGTGAGGAGCATATTCAGGGTCATTCTCAGGAACAGCAGCAGTGCCAGTGTCAGCAGCAGTGTCAGCAGCAGTGTCAGTGTCAGGAGCAGTGTCAGTGTCAGGAGCATTGTCAGGACCAGTGCCAGTGTCAGGAGCAGTGTCCGTGTCAGGAGCAGTGTCAGGACCAGTGCCAGTGTCAGGAGCAGTGTCAGTGTGAGCAGCCGTGTCAGGAACAGTGGCAGGAGCAGTGTCAGTGTCACGAGCTGTCTCAGGAGCAGTGTCAGCGTCTGGAGCAATGTCGCGGGCAGTGTCAGGAGCAGTGTCAGTGTCAGGAGCAGTGCCAGGAGGTGTGTCAGTGTCAGTGTCAGGAGCACTGTCAGTGTCAGGAGTAGTGTCAGGAGCAGTGTCAGTGTCAGGAGCAGTGTCAGGAGCAGGGTCAGGAGCAGTGTCAGTGTCACGAGCTGTCACACGAGCAGTGTCAGTGTGTGCAGCAATGTCACGAGCAGTGTCACGAGCAGTGTCATTGTCATCAGCAGTGTCAGGAGCACTGTCAGTGCCAGGAGCAGTGTCAGTGTCAGGATCTGTGTCAGGAGCAGTGTGTGGAGCAGGGTTAGTGACAGGACCTGTGTCAGTGTCAGGAGCAGTGCCAGGAGGTGTGTCAGTGTCAGTGTCAGGAGCAGTGTCAGGAGCACTGTCAGTGTCAGGAGCAGTGTCAGCAGCAGTGTCAGTGTCAGGATCAGTGTCAGCAGCAGTGTCTGGAGTAGTGTCAGTTTGAGGAGCAGTGCCGGTGTCAGGAGCAGTTTCAGGAGCAGTTTCAGTGTCAGGAGCAGAGTCAGGGGCATTCTCAGGTTTAGCAGCAGTGCCAGTGTCAGGAGCAGTGACAGGAGCAGTGTCAGTGTCAGGAGCAGTGTCAGGAGCAGTGTCAGGTGCAGTGTCAGTGTCACGAGCATTGCCAAGAGCATTGTCAGGATCAGCAGCAGTGCCTGTGTCAGGAGCAGTGTCAGGAGCACTGTCAGTGACAGGAGAAGTGCCAGGAGCAGTGTCAGGTGCAGTGTTAGTGTCAGGAGCAGTGTCAGGATCAGAGTCAGTGTCTGGAGCAGTGTCAGGAGCAGTGTCAGGAGCAGTGTCAGTGTCAGTGTCAGGAGCAGTGACAGGAGCAGTGTCAGGTGCAGCGTCAGTGTCAGGAGCATTCTCAGGTGCAGTGTCTGTGTCAGGAGCAGTGTGAGGAGCAGTGTCAGTGTCAGGAGCAGTGTGAGGAGCAGTGTCAGTGACAGGACCTGTGTCAGTGTCAGGAGCAGTGCCAGGAGGTGTGTCAGTGTCAGCGTCAGGAGCAGTGTCAGGAGCAGTGTCAGTGCCAGGAGCAGTGTCAGGAGCAGGGTCAGGGGCAGTGTCAGTGGCAGTGTCAGTGTCAGGAGCAGAGTCAGGACCAGTGCCAATGTCAGGAGCTGTGTAGGGAGCATTGCCGGAATCACCAGCAGTGCCTGTCTCAGGAGCAGTGTCAGGAGCAGTGTCAGTGACAGGAGAAGTGCCAGGAGCAGTGTCAGGTGCAGTGTTAGTGTCAGGAGCAGTGTCAGGATCAGAGTCAGTGACTGGAGCAGTGTCAGGAGCAGTGTCAGTGACAGGAGCTGTGTCAGGAGCAGTGTCTGGAGCAGTGTCAGGAACAGTGTCAGCAGAAGGGTCAGTGTCAGGAGCAGTGTCAGGAGCAGAGCCAGGAGCAGGTCCTATGTCAGTAGCAGTGTCAGTGTCAGAAGCAGTGTGAGGAGCAGTGTCAGTGTCAGGAGCAGTGTCAGGAGCAGTGTCAGTGTGAGGAGCATATTCAGGGGCATTCTCAGGAACAGCAGCAGTGCCAGTGTCAGCAGCAGTGTCAGCAGCAGTGTCAGTGTCAGGAGCAGTGTCAGGAGCATTCTCAGGATCAGCAGCACCGTCAGTGTCAGGAGCAGTGACAGGAGAAGTGTCAGTGACAGCAACTATTTCAGGAGTAGTGTCAGGAGCAGTGTCAGTGTCAGGAGCATTGTCAGGACCAGTGCCAGTGTCAGGAGCAGTGTCCGTGTCAGGAGCAGTGTCAGGACCAGTGCCAGTGTCAGGAGCAGTGTCAGTGTGAGCAGCCGTGTCAGGAACAGTGGCAGGAGCAGTGTCAGTGTCACGAGCTGTCTCAGGAGCAGTGTCAGCGTCTGGAGCAATGTCGCGGGCAGTGTCAGGAGCAGTGTCAGTGTCAGGAGCAGTGCCAGGAGGTGTGTCAGTGTCATTGTCATCAGCAGTGTCAGGAGCACTGTCAGTGCCAGGAGCAGTGTCAGTGTCAGGATCTGTGTCAGGAGCAGTGTGAGGAGCAGGGTTAGTGACAGGACCTGTGTCAGTGTCAGGAGCAGCGCCAGGAGGTGTGTCAGTGTCAGTGTCAGGAGCAGTGTCAGGAGCACTGTCAGTGTCAGGAGCAGTGTCAGGAGCAGTGTCAGAGTCAGGATCAGTGTCAGCAGCAGTGTCTGGAGTAGTGTCAGTGTCAGGAGCAGTGTCAGTGTCAGGAGCAGTGTCAGTGTCAGTGTCAGGAGCAGTGACAGGAGCAGTGTCAGGTGCAGCGTCAGTGTCAGGAGCATTCTCAGGTGCAGTGTCAGTGTCAGGAGCAGTGTGAGGAGCAGTGCCAGTGTCAGGAGCAGTGTCAGGACCAGTGTCAGATTCAGGAGCAGTGTCAGGACAAGTGTCGGTGTCAGGAGCAGTGTGAGGAGCAGTATCAGTGACAGGACCAGTGTCAGTGTCAGGAGCAGTGTCAGTGCCAGTATCAGGAGCAGTGTCTGTGTCAGGAGCAGTGTCCGTGTCAGGAGCAGTGTCAGGTGCAGTGTCAGGAGCAGAGTCAGGTGCAGCGTGAGTGTCAGGAGCATTCTCAGGTGCAGTGTCAGTGTCAGGAGCAGTGTGACGAGCAGTGTCAGTGTTAGGAGCAGTGTGACGAGCAGTATCAGTGACAGGAGCAGTGTCAGTGACAGGAGCAGTGTCAGGAGCAGTGTCAGTGGCTGGAGCAGTGTCAGTGTCTGGAGCAGTTTCAGGAGTAGTGTCAGGAACAGGGTCAGTGTCAGGAGCAGTGTCAGGAGCAGTGTGAGGAGCAGTGTCAGTGTCAGTATCAGGAGCAGTGTTAGTGTCAGTAGCAGAGTCAGGAGCAGAGTCAGTGTCAGGAGCAGAGCCAGGAGCAGTGTCAGTGTCAGCAGCAGTGTCAGGAGCATTCTCAGGATCAGCAGCAGTGTCAGTGTCAGGAGCAGTGTCAGGAGCATTGTCAGTGTCAGGAGCAGTGTCATGAGCAGTGTCTGGGGCAGTGTCAGCGTCAGGAGCAGTGTCAGTGTCAGGAGCAGTGTCAGTGTCAGTGTCAGGAACAGTGACAGGAGCAGTGTCAGGTGCAGCGTCAGTGTCAGGAGCATTCTCAGGTGCAGTGTCAGTTTCAGGAGCAGTGTGAGGAGCAGCATCGGTGTCAGGAGCAGTGTCAGGACCAGTGTCAGATTCAGGAGCCGTGTCAGGAGCAGTGCGAGGAGCAGTGTCAGTGACAGGACCAGTGTCAGTGTCAGGAGCAGTGTCAGTGCCAGTATCAGGAGCAGTGTCTGTGTCAGGAGCAGTGTCAGGTGCAGTGTCAGGAGCAGTGTCAGGTGCAGCGTGAGTGTCAGGAGCATTCTCAGGTGCAGTGTCAGAGTCAGGAGCAGTTTGACGAGCAGTGTCAGTGTCAGGAGCAGTGTGACGAGCAGTGTCAGTGTCAGGAGCAGTGTCAGGACCAGTGTCAGTTTCAGGAGCAGTGTCAGGACAAGTGTCGGTGTCAGGAGCTGTGTGAGGAGCAGTGTCAGTGACAGGACCACCGTCAGTGTCAGTAGCAGTGTCAGTGCCAGGAGCAGTGTCAGGAGCAGGTTCAGGGGCAGTGTCAGTGGCAGTGTCAGTGTCAGGAGCAGAGTCAGGACCTGTGCCAGTGTCAGGAGCTCTGTATGGAGCATTGACAGGATCACCAGCAGTGCCTGTGTCAGGAGCAGTGACAGGAGAAGTGTCAGTGGCAGCAGCTATTTCAGGAGTAGTGTCAGGTGCAGTGTCAGTGTCAGTGACTGGAGCAGTGTCAGCAGCATTGTCAGGATAAGCAGCAGTGTCAGTGTCAGGAGCATGGTCAGTAGCGGTGCCAGTGTCAGTAACAGGAGCAGCGTGAGGAGCAGTGTCAGGAGCAGTGTCAGTGTCAGGAGCAGTGTCTTTGTGAGCACCAGTGTCAGGAACAGTGGCAGGAGCAGTGTCAGTGTCAGGAGCAGTGTCAGGTCCAGTGCCAGTGTCAGGAGCAGTGTCAGTGTCAGCTGCAATGTTAGGAACAGTGTCAGGGGTTGTGTCAGTGTCAGGAGCAGTGTTAGGAGCAGTGTCAGTGTCTGGAGCAGTTTCAGGAGCAGTGTCAGGAGCATGGTCAGTAGCAGTGCCAGTGTCAGTATCAGGAGCAGTGTGAGGAGCAGTGTCAGGAGCAGTGTCAGTGTCAGGAGCAGTGTCTTTGTGAGCACCAGTGTCAGGAACACTGGCAGGAGCAGTGTCAGTTTGAGGAGCAGTGTCAGGTCCAGTGCCAGTGTCAGGAGCAGTGTCAGTGTCAGCTGCAATGTTAGGAACAGTGTCAGGGGTAGTGTCAGTGTCAGGAGCAGTGTTAGGAGCAGTGTCAGTTTCTGGAGCAGTTTCAGGAGCAGTGTCAGGAGCAGGGTCAGTGTCAGGAGCAATGTCAGGAGCAGTGACAGGAGCAGTGTCAGTGTCTGTAGCAGTACAAGGAGCGGTGTCAGTGTCAGGAGCAGTGTCAGTGTCAGGAGCAGTGCCAGTGTCAGTGTCAGGAGCAGTGACAGGAGCAGCGTCAGGTGCAGCGTCAGAGTCAGGAGCGTTCTCAGGTGCAGTGTCAGGAGCAGAGCCAGGAGCAGTGTCAGTGTCAGTAGCAGTGTCAGTGTCATTATCAGGAGCAGTGTCAGTGTCAGGAGCAGTGTGAGGAGCAGTGTCAGTGTCAGGAGCAGTGTGAGGAGCAGTGTCAGTGTCAGGAGCAGTGTCAGGAGCAGTGTCAGTGCGAGGAGCAGATTCAGGGGCATTCTCAGGAACAGCAGCAGTGCCAGTGTCAGCAGCAGTGTCAGCAGCAGTGTCAGTGTCAGGAGCAGTGTCTAGAGCATTCTCAGGATCAGCAGCACCGTCAGTGTCAGGAGCAGTGACAGGAGAAGTGTTAGTGACAGCAACTACTTCAGGAGTAGTGTCAGGTGCAGTATCAGTGTCAGTGACTGGAGCAGTGTTAGGAGCATTGTCAGGATCAGCAGCAGTGTCAGTGTCAGGAGCATGGTCAGTAGCAGTGCCAGTGTCAGTGTCAGGAGCAGTGTCAGGAGCAGTGTGAGTGTCAGGAGCAGTGTTAGGAGCAGAGCCAGGAGCAGTGCCTGTGTCAGGAGCAGTGTCAGTGACAGGAGCAGTGTCAGTGTCAGTATCAGGAGCAGTGCCTGTCTCAGGAGCAGTGGCAGGGGCAGTGCCAGGAGCAGTGTCAGTGTCAGAAGCAGTGTTAGTGTCAGTATCAGGAGCAGCCTCAGTGTCAGGAGCAGTTTGAGGAGCAGTGCCAGTGTCAGGAGCAGTTTCAGGAGCAGTTTCAGTGTCAGGAGCAGAGTCAGGGGCATTCTCAGGTTTAGTAGCAGTGCCAGTGTCAGGAGCAGTGACAGGAGCAGTGTCAGTGTCAGGAGCAGTGTCAGGAGCAGTGTCAGGTGCAGTGTCAGTGTCACGAGCATTGCCAAGAGCATTGTCAGGATCAGCAGCAGTGCCTGTGTCAGGAGCAGTGTCAGGAGCACTGTCAGTGACAGGAGAAGTGCCAGGAGCAGTGTCAGGTGCAGTGTTAGTGTCAGGAGCAGTGTCAGGATCAGAGTCAGTGTCTGGAGGAGTGTCAGGAGCAGTGTCAGGAGCAGTGTCAGTGTCAGTGTCAGGAGCAGTGACAGGAGCAGTGTCAGGTGCAGCGTCAGTGTCAGGAGCATTCTCAGGTGCAGTGTCAGTGTCAGGAGCAGTGTCCGTGTCAGGAGCAGTGTCAGGACCAGTGCCAGTGTCAGGAGCAGTGTCAGTGTGAGCAGCCGTGTCAGGAACAGTGGCAGGAGCAGTGTCAGTGTCACGAGCTGTCTCAGGAGCAGTGTCAGCGTCTGGAGCAATGTCGCGGGCAGTGTCAGGAGCAGTGTCAGTGTCAGGAGCAGTGCCAGGAGGTGTGTCAGTGTCAGTGTCAGGAGCAGTGTCAGGAGCACTGTCAGTGTCAGGAGTAGTGTCAGGAGCAGTGTCAGTGTCAGGAGCAGTGTCAGGAGCAGGGTCAGGAGCAGTGTCAGTGTCACGAGCTGTCACACGAGCAGTGTCAGTGTGTGCAGCAATGTCACGAGCAGTGTCACGAGCAGTGTCATTGTCATCAGCAGTGTCAGGAGCACTGTCAGTGCCAGGAGCAGTGTCAGTGTCAGGATCTGTGTCAGGAGCAGTGTGAGGAGCAGGGTTAGTGACAGGACCTGTGTCAGTGTCAGGAGCAGCGCCAGGAGGTGTGTCAGTGTCAGTGTCAGGAGCAGTGTCAGGAGCACTGTCAGTGTCAGGAGCAGTGTCAGGAGCAGTGTCAGTGTCAGGATCAGTGTCAGCAGCAGTGTCTGGAGTAGTGTCAGTGTCAGGAGCAGTGTCAGTGTCAGGAGCAGTGTCAGTGTCAGTGTCAGGAGCAGTGACAGGAGCAGTGTCAGGTGCAGCGTCAGTGTCAGGAGCATTCTCAGGTGCAGTGTCAGTGTCAGGAGCAGTGTGAGGAGCAGTGCCAGTGTCAGGAGCAGTGTCAGGACCAGTGTCAGATTCAGGAGCAGTGTCAGGACAAGTGTAGGTGTCAGGAGCAGTGTGAGGAGCAGTATCAGTGACAGGACCAGTGTCAGTGTCAGGAGCAGTGTCAGTGCCAGTATCAGGAGCAGTGTCTGTGTCAGGAGCAGTGTCAGGTGCAGTGTCAGGAGCAGAGTCAGGTGCAGCGTGAGTGTCAGGAGCATTCTCAGGTGCAGTGTCAGTGTCAGGAGCAGTGTGACGAGCAGTGTCAGTGTCAGGAGCAGTGTGACGAGCAGTGTCAGTGTCAGGAGCAGTGTCAGGACCGGTGTCAGTTTCAGGAGCATTGTCAGGACAAGTGTCAGTGTCAGGTGCAGCGTCAGGAGCACTGTCAGGGGCAGTGTCAGTGCCAGGAGCAGTGTCTGGAGCAGTGTCACTGTGTGTATCAGGAGCAGTGCCAGTGACAGGAGCAGTGTGAGGAGCAGTGTCAGTGTCAGGAGCAGTGTCAGGAGCAGTGTCAGTGTGAGGAGCATATTCAGGGTCATTCTCAGGAACAGCAGCAGTGCCAGTGTCAGCAGCAGTGTCAGCAGCAGTGTCAGTGTCAGGAGCAGTGTCAGTGTCAGGAGCATTGTCAGGACCAGTGCCAGTGTCAGGAGCAGTGTCCGTGTCAGGAGCAGTGTCAGGACCAGTGCCAGTGTCAGGAGCAGTGTCAGTGTGAGCAGCCGTGTCAGGAACAGTGGCAGGAGCAGTGTCAGTGTCACGAGCTGTCTCAGGAGCAGTGTCAGCGTCTGGAGCAATGTCGCGGGCAGTGTCAGGAGCAGTGTCAGTGTCAGGAGCAGTGCCAGGAGGTGTGTCAGTGTCAGTGTCAGGAGCACTGTCAGTGTCAGGAGTAGTGTCAGGAGCAGTGTCAGTGTCAGGAGCAGTGTCAGGAGCAGGGTCAGGAGCAGTGTCAGTGTCACGAGCTGTCACACGAGCAGTGTCAGTGTGTGCAGCAATGTCACGAGCAGTGTCACGAGCAGTGTCATTGTCATCAGCAGTGTCAGGAGCACTGTCAGTGCCAGGAGCAGTGTCAGTGTCAGGATCTGTGTCAGGAGCAGTGTGTGGAGCAGGGTTAGTGACAGGACCTGTGTCAGTGTCAGGAGCAGTGCCAGGAGGTGTGTCAGTGTCAGTGTCAGGAGCAGTGTCAGGAGCACTGTCAGTGTCAGGAGCAGTGTCAGCAGCAGTGTCAGTGTCAGGATCAGTGTCAGCAGCAGTGTCTGGAGTAGTGTCAGTTTGAGGAGCAGTGCCAGTGTCAGGAGCAGTTTCAGGAGCAGTTTCAGTGTCAGGAGCAGAGTCAGGGGCATTCTCAGGTTTAGCAGCAGTGCCAGTGTCAGGAGCAGTGACAGGAGCAGTGTCAGTGTCAGGAGCAGTGTCAGGAGCAGTGTCAGGTGCAGTGTCAGTGTCACGAGCATTGCCAAGAGCATTGTCAGGATCAGCAGCAGTGCCTGTGTCAGGAGCAGTGTCAGGAGCACTGTCAGTGACAGGAGAAGTGCCAGGAGCAGTGTCAGGTGCAGTGTTAGTGTCAGGAGCAGTGTCAGGATCAGAGTCAGTGTCTGGAGCAGTGTCAGGAGCAGTGTCAGGAGCAGTGTCAGTGTCAGTGTCAGGAGCAGTGACAGGAGCAGTGTCAGGTGCAGCGTCAGTGTCAGGAGCATTCTCAGGTGCAGTGTCTGTGTCAGGAGCAGTGTGAGGAGCAGTGTCAGTGTCAGGAGCAGTGTGAGGAGCAGTGTCAGTGACAGGACCTGTGTCAGTGTCAGGAGCAGTGCCAGGAGGTGTGTCAGTGTCAGCGTCAGGAGCAGTGTCAGGAGCAGTGTCAGTGCCAGGAGCAGTGTCAGGAGCAGGGTCAGGGGCAGTGTCAGTGGCAGTGTCAGTGTCAGGAGCAGAGTCAGGACCAGTGCCAATGTCAGGAGCTGTGTAGGGAGCATTGCCGGAATCACCAGCAGTGCCTGTCTCAGGAGCAGTGTCAGGAGCAGTGTCAGTGACAGGAGAAGTGCCAGGAGCAGTGTCAGGTGCAGTGTTAGTGTCAGGAGCAGTGTCAGGATCAGAGTCAGTGACTGGAGCAGTGTCAGGAGCAGTGTCAGTGACAGGAGCTGTGTCAGGAGCAGTGTCTGGAGCAGTGTCAGGAACAGTGTCAGCAGAAGGGTCAGTGTCAGGAGCAGTGTCAGGAGCAGAGCCAGGAGCAGGTCCTATGTCAGTAGCAGTGTCAGTGTCAGAAGCAGTGTGAGGAGCAGTGTCAGTGTCAGGAGCAGTGTCAGGAGCAGTGTCAGTGTGAGGAGCATATTCAGGGGCATTCTCAGGAACAGCAGCAGTGCCAGTGTCAGCAGCAGTGTCAGCAGCAGTGTCAGTGTCAGGAGCAGTGTCAGGAGCATTCTCAGGATCAGCAGCACCGTCAGTGTCAGGAGCAGTGACAGGAGAAGTGTCAGTGACAGCAACTATTTCAGGAGTAGTGTCAGGAGCAGTGTCAGTGTCAGGAGCATTGTCAGGACCAGTGCCAGTGTCAGGAGCAGTGTCCGTGTCAGGAGCAGTGTCAGGACCAGTGCCAGTGTCAGGAGCAGTGTCAGTGTGAGCAGCCGTGTCAGGAACAGTGGCAGGAGCAGTGTCAGTGTCACGAGCTGTCTCAGGAGCAGTGTCAGCGTCTGGAGCAATGTCGCGGGCAGTGTCAGGAGCAGTGTCAGTGTCAGGAGCAGTGCCAGGAGGTGTGTCAGTGTCAGTGTCAGGAGCAGTGTCAGGAGCACTGTCAGTGTCAGGAGTAGTGTCAGGAGCAGTGTCAGTGTCAGGAGCAGTGTCAGGAGCAGGGTCAGGAGCAGTGTCAGTGTCACGAGCTGTCACACGAGCAGTGTCAGTGTGTGCAGCAATGTCACGAGCAGTGTCACGAGCAGTGTCATTGTCATCAGCAGTGTCAGGAGCACTGTCAGTGCCAGGAGCAGTGTCAGTGTCAGGATCTGTGTCAGGAGCAGTGTGAGGAGCAGGGTTAGTGACAGGACCTGTGTCAGTGTCAGGAGCAGCGCCAGGAGGTGTGTCAGTGTCAGTGTCAGGAGCAGTGTCAGGAGCACTGTCAGTGTCAGGAGCAGTGTCAGGAGCAGTGTCAGTGTCAGGATCAGTGTCAGCAGCAGTGTCTGGAGTAGTGTCAGTGTCAGGAGCAGTGTCAGTGTCAGGAGCAGTGTCAGTGTCAGTGTCAGGAGCAGTGACAGGAGCAGTGTCAGGTGCAGCGTCAGTGTCAGGAGCATTCTCAGGTGCAGTGTCAGTGTCAGGAGCAGTGTGAGGAGCAGTGCCAGTGTCAGGAGCAGTGTCAGGACCAGTGTCAGATTCAGGAGCAGTGTCAGGACAAGTGTAGGTGTCAGGAGCAGTGTGAGGAGCAGTATCAGTGACAGGACCAGTGTCAGTGTCAGGAGCAGTGTCAGTGCCAGTATCAGGAGCAGTGTCTGTGTCAGGAGCAGTGTCAGGTGCAGTGTCAGGAGCAGAGTCAGGTGCAGCGTGAGTGTCAGGAGCATTCTCAGGTGCAGTGTCAGTGTCAGGAGCAGTGTGACGAGCAGTGTCAGTGTCAGGAGCAGTGTGACGAGCAGTGTCAGTGTCAGGAGCAGTGTCAGGACCGGTGTCAGTTTCAGGAGCATTGTCAGGACAAGTGTCAGTGTCAGGTGCAGCGTCAGGAGCACTGTCAGGGGCAGTGTCAGTGCCAGGAGCAGTGTCTGGAGCAGTGTCACTGTGTGTATCAGGAGCAGTGCCAGTGACAGGAGCAGTGTGAGGAGCAGTGTCAGTGTCAGGAGCAGTGTCAGGAGCAGTGTCAGTGTGAGGAGCATATTCAGGGTCATTCTCAGGAACAGCAGCAGTGCCAGTGTCAGCAGCAGTGTCAGCAGCAGTGTCAGTGTCAGGAGCAGTGTCAGTGTCAGGAGCATTGTCAGGACCAGTGCCAGTGTCAGGAGCAGTGTCCGTGTCAGGAGCAGTGTCAGGACCAGTGCCAGTGTCAGGAGCAGTGTCAGTGTGAGCAGCCGTGTCAGGAACAGTGGCAGGAGCAGTGTCAGTGTCACGAGCTGTCTCAGGAGCAGTGTCAGCGTCTGGAGCAATGTCGCGGGCAGTGTCAGGAGCAGTGTCAGTGTCAGGAGCAGTGCCAGGAGGTGTGTCAGTGTCAGTGTCAGGAGCACTGTCAGTGTCAGGAGTAGTGTCAGGAGCAGTGTCAGTGTCAGGAGCAGTGTCAGGAGCAGGGTCAGGAGCAGTGTCAGTGTCACGAGCTGTCACACGAGCAGTGTCAGTGTGTGCAGCAATGTCACGAGCAGTGTCACGAGCAGTGTCATTGTCATCAGCAGTGTCAGGAGCACTGTCAGTGCCAGGAGCAGTGTCAGTGTCAGGATCTGTGTCAGGAGCAGTGTGTGGAGCAGGGTTAGTGACAGGACCTGTGTCAGTGTCAGGAGCAGTGCCAGGAGGTGTGTCAGTGTCAGTGTCAGGAGCAGTGTCAGGAGCACTGTCAGTGTCAGGAGCAGTGTCAGCAGCAGTGTCAGTGTCAGGATCAGTGTCAGCAGCAGTGTCTGGAGTAGTGTCAGTTTGAGGAGCAGTGCCGGTGTCAGGAGCAGTTTCAGGAGCAGTTTCAGTGTCAGGAGCAGAGTCAGGGGCATTCTCAGGTTTAGCAGCAGTGCCAGTGTCAGGAGCAGTGACAGGAGCAGTGTCAGTGTCAGGAGCAGTGTCAGGAGCAGTGTCAGGTGCAGTGTCAGTGTCACGAGCATTGCCAAGAGCATTGTCAGGATCAGCAGCAGTGCCTGTGTCAGGAGCAGTGTCAGGAGCACTGTCAGTGACAGGAGAAGTGCCAGGAGCAGTGTCAGGTGCAGTGTTAGTGTCAGGAGCAGTGTCAGGATCAGAGTCAGTGTCTGGAGCAGTGTCAGGAGCAGTGTCAGGAGCAGTGTCAGTGTCAGTGTCAGGAGCAGTGACAGGAGCAGTGTCAGGTGCAGCGTCAGTGTCAGGAGCATTCTCAGGTGCAGTGTCTGTGTCAGGAGCAGTGTGAGGAGCAGTGTCAGTGTCAGGAGCAGTGTGAGGAGCAGTGTCAGTGACAGGACCTGTGTCAGTGTCAGGAGCAGTGCCAGGAGGTGTGTCAGTGTCAGCGTCAGGAGCAGTGTCAGGAGCAGTGTCAGTGCCAGGAGCAGTGTCAGGAGCAGGGTCAGGGGCAGTGTCAGTGGCAGTGTCAGTGTCAGGAGCAGAGTCAGGACCAGTGCCAATGTCAGGAGCTGTGTAGGGAGCATTGCCGGAATCACCAGCAGTGCCTGTCTCAGGAGCAGTGTCAGGAGCAGTGTCAGTGACAGGAGAAGTGCCAGGAGCAGTGTCAGGTGCAGTGTTAGTGTCAGGAGCAGTGTCAGGATCAGAGTCAGTGACTGGAGCAGTGTCAGGAGCAGTGTCAGTGACAGGAGCTGTGTCAGGAGCAGTGTCTGGAGCAGTGTCAGGAACAGTGTCAGCAGAAGGGTCAGTGTCAGGAGCAGTGTCAGGAGCAGAGCCAGGAGCAGGTCCTATGTCAGTAGCAGTGTCAGTGTCAGAAGCAGTGTGAGGAGCAGTGTCAGTGTCAGGAGCAGTGTCAGGAGCAGTGTCAGTGTGAGGAGCATATTCAGGGGCATTCTCAGGAACAGCAGCAGTGCCAGTGTCAGCAGCAGTGTCAGCAGCAGTGTCAGTGTCAGGAGCAGTGTCAGGAGCATTCTCAGGATCAGCAGCACCGTCAGTGTCAGGAGCAGTGACAGGAGAAGTGTCAGTGACAGCAACTATTTCAGGAGTAGTGTCAGGAGCAGTGTCAGTGTCAGGAGCATTGTCAGGACCAGTGCCAGTGTCAGGAGCAGTGTCCGTGTCAGGAGCAGTGTCAGGACCAGTGCCAGTGTCAGGAGCAGTGTCAGTGTGAGCAGCCGTGTCAGGAACAGTGGCAGGAGCAGTGTCAGTGTCACGAGCTGTCTCAGGAGCAGTGTCAGCGTCTGGAGCAATGTCGCGGGCAGTGTCAGGAGCAGTGTCAGTGTCAGGAGCACTGTCAGTGTCAGGAGCAGTGTCAGGAGCAGTGTCAGTGTCAGGATCAGTGTCAGCAGCAGTGTCTGGAGTAGTGTCAGTGTCAGGAGCAGTGTCAGTGTCAGGAGCAGTGTCAGTGTCAGTGTCAGGAGCAGTGACAGGAGCAGTGTCAGGTGCAGCGTCAGTGTCAGGAGCATTCTCAGGTGCAGTGTCAGTGTCAGGAACAGTGTGAGGAGCAGTGCCAGTGTCAGGAGCAGTGTCAGGACCAGTGTCAGATTCAGGAGCAGTGTCAGGACAAGTGTCGGTGTCAGGAGCAGTGTGAGGAGCAGTATCAGTGACAGGACCAGTGTCAGTGTCAGGAGCAGTGTCAGTGCCAGTATCAGGAGCAGTGTCTGTGTCAGGAGCAGTGTCCGTGTCAGGAGCAGTGTCAGGTGCAGTGTCAGGAGCAGAGTCAGGTGCAGCGTGAGTGTCAGGAGCATTCTCAGGTGCAGTGTCAGTGTCAGGAGCAGTGTGACGAGCAGTGTCAGTGTCAGGAGCAGTGTGACGAGCAGTGTCAGTGTCAGGAGCAGTGTCAGGACCAGTGTCAGTTTCAGGAGCATTGTCAGGACAAGTGTCAGTGTCAGGTGCAGCGTCAGGAGCACTGTCAGGGGCAGTGTCAGTGCCAGGAGCAGTGTCAGGAGCAGGGTCAGGGGCAGTGTCAGTGGCAGTGTCAGTGTCAGGAGCAGAGTCAGGACCAGTGCCAATGTCAGGAGCTGTGTAGGGAGCATTGCCAGGATCACCAGCAGTGCCTGTGTCAGGAGCAGTGACAGGAGCAGTGTCAGTGTTAGGAGCAGTGTGACGAGCAGTATCAGTGACAGGAGCAGTGTCAGTGACAGGAGCAGTGTCAGGAGCAGTGTCAGTGGCTGGAGCAGTGTCAGTGTCTGGAGCAGTTTCAGGAGTAGTGTCAGGAACAGGGTCAGTGTCAGGAGCAGTGTCAGGAGCAGTGTGAGGAGCAGTGTCAGTGTCAGTATCAGGAGCAGTGTTAGTGTCAGTAGCAGAGTCAGGAGCAGAGTCAGTGTCAGGAGCAGAGCCAGGAGCAGTGTCAGTGTCAGCAGCAGTGTCAGGAGCATTCTCAGGATCAGCAGCAGTGTCAGTGTCAGGAGCAGTGTCAGGAGCATTGTCAGTGTCAGGAGCAGTGTCATGAGCAGTGTCTGGGGCAGTGTCAGCGTCAGGAGCAGTGTCAGTGTCAGGAGCAGTGTCAGTGTCAGTGTCAGGAACAGTGACAGGAGCAGTGTCAGGTGCAGCGTCAGTGTCAGGAGCATTCTCAGGTGCAGTGTCAGTTTCAGGAGCAGTGTGAGGAGCAGCATCAGTGTCAGGAGCAGTGTCAGGACCAGTGTCAGATTCAGGAGCCGTGTCAGGAGCAGTGCGAGGAGCAGTGTCAGTGACAGGACCAGTGTCAGTGTCAGGAGCAGTGTCAGTGCCAGTATCAGGAGCAGTGTCTGTGTCAGGAGCAGTGTCAGGTGCAGTGTCAGGAGCAGTGTCAGGTGCAGCGTGAGTGTCAGGAGCATTCTCAGGTGCAGTGTCAGAGTCAGGAGCAGTTTGACGAGCAGTGTCAGTGTCAGGAGCAGTGTGACGAGCAGTGTCAGTGTCAGGAGCAGTGTCAGGACCAGTGTCAGTTTCAGATGCAGTGTCAGGACAAGTGTCGGTGTCAGGAGCTGTGTGAGGAGCAGTGTCAGTGACAGGACCACCGTCAGTGTCAGTAGCAGTGTCAGTGCCAGGAGCAGTGTCAGGAGCAGGTTCAGGGGCAGTGTCAGTGGCAGTGTCAGTGTCAGGAGCAGAGTCAGGACCTGTGCCAGTGTCAGGAGCTCTGTATGGAGCATTGACAGGATCACCAGCAGTGCCTGTGTCAGGAGCAGTGACAGGAGAAGTGTCAGTGGCAGCAGCTATTTCAGGAGTAGTGTCAGGTGCAGTGTCAGTGTCAGTGACTGGAGCAGTGTCAGCAGCACTGTCAGGATAAGCAGCAGTGTCAGTGTCAGGAGCATATTCAGTAGCGGTGCCAGTGTCAGTAACAGGAGCAGCGTGAGGAGCAGTGTCAGGAGCAGTGTCAGTGTCAGGAGCAGTGTCTTTGTGAGCACCAGTGTCAGGAACAGTGGCAGGAGCAGTGTCAGTGTCAGGAGCAGTGTCAGGTCCAGTGCCAGTGTCAGGAGCAGTGTCAGTGTCAGCTGCAATGTTAGGAACAGTGTCAGGGGTTGTGTCAGTGTCAGGAGCAGTGTTAGGAGCAGTGTCAGTGTCTGGAGCAGTTTCAGGAGCAGTGTCAGGAGCATGGTCAGTAGCAGTGCCAGTGTCAGTATCAGGAGCAGTGTGAGGAGCAGTGTCAGGAGCAGTGTCAGTGTCAGGAGCAGTGTCTTTGTGAGCACCAGTGTCAGGAACACTGGCAGGAGCAGTGTCAGTTTGAGGAGCAGTGTCAGGTCCAGTGCCAGTGTCAGGAGCAGTGTCAGTGTCAGCTGCAATGTTAGGAACAGTGTCAGGGGTAGTGTCAGTGTCAGGAGCAGTGTTAGGAGCAGTGTCAGTTTCTGGAGCAGTTTCAGGAGCAGTGTCAGGAGCAGGGTCAGTGTCAGGAGCAATGTCAGGAGCAGTGACAGGAGCAGTGTCAGTGTCTGTAGCAGTACAAGGAGCGGTGTCAGTGTCAGGAGCAGTGTCAGTGTCAGGAGCAGTGCCAGTGTCAGTGTCAGGAGCAGTGACAGGAGCAGCGTCAGGTGCAGCGTCAGAGTCAGGAGCGTTCTCAGGTGCAGTGTCAGGAGCAGAGCCAGGAGCAGTGTCAGTGTCAGTTGCAGTGTCAGTGTCATTATCAGGAGCAGTGTCAGTGTCAGGAGCAGTGTGAGGAGCAGTGTCAGTGTCAGGAGCAGTGTGAGGAGCAGTGTCAGTGTCAGGATCAGTGTCAGGAGCAGTGTCAGTGCGAGGAGCAGATTCAGGGGCATTCTCAGGAACAGCAGCAGTGCCAGTGTCAGCAGCAGTGTCAGCAGCAGTGTCAGTGTCAGGAGCAGTGTCTAGAGCATTCTCAGGATCAGCAGCACCGTCAGTGTCAGGAGCAGTGACAGGAGAAGTGTTAGTGACAGCAACTACTTCAGGAGTAGTGTCAGGTGCAGTATCAGTGTCAGTGACTGGAGCAGTGTTAGGAGCATTGTCAGGATCAGCAGCAGTGTCAGTGTCAGGAGCATGGTCAGTAGCAGTGCCAGTGTCAGTGTCAGGAGCAGTGTCAGGAGCAGTGTGAGTGTCAGGAGCAGTGTTAGGAGCAGAGCCAGGAGCAGTGCCTGTGTCAGGAGCAGTGTCAGTGACAGGAGCAGTGTCAGTGTCAGTATCAGGAGCAGTGCCTGTCTCAGGAGCAGTGGCAGGGGCAGTGCCAGGAGCAGTGTCAGTGTCAGAAGCAGTGTTAGTGTCAGTATCAGGAGCAGCCTCAGTGTCAGGAGCAGTTTGAGGAGCAGTGCCAGTGTCAGGAGCAGTTTCAGGAGCAGTTTCAGTGTCAGGAGCAGAGTCAGGGGCATTCTCAGGTTTAGTAGCAGTGCCAGTGTCAGGAGCAGTGACAGGAGCAGTGTCAGTGTCAGGAGCAGTGTCAGGAGCAGCGTCAGGTGCAGTGTCAGTGTCACGAGCATTGCCAAGAGCATTGTCAGGATCAGCAGCAGTGCCTGTGTCAGGAGCAGTGTCAGGAGCACTGTCAGTGACAGGAGAAGTGCCAGGAGCAGTGTCAGGTGCAGTGTTAGTGTCAGGAGCAGTGTCAGGATCAGAGTCAGTGTCTGGAGGAGTGTCAGGAGCAGTGTCAGGAGCAGTGTCAGTGTCAGTGTCAGGAGCAGTGACAGGAGCAGTGTCAGGTGCAGCGTCAGTGTCAGGAGCATTCTCAGGTGCAGTGTCAGTGTCAGGAGCAGTGTGAGGAGCAGTGTCAGTGTCAGGAGCAGTGTGAGGAGCAGTGTCAGTGACAGGACCTGTGTCAGTGTCAGGAG
Source organism: Calliopsis andreniformis (assembly GCF_051401765.1). Lineage (NCBI taxonomy): Eukaryota > Metazoa > Arthropoda > Insecta > Hymenoptera > Andrenidae > Calliopsis > Calliopsis andreniformis. Next base: position 352,534 of record NW_027480710.1, on the reverse strand, counting down.
CAGTGCCAGGAGGTGTGCCAGTGTCAGCGTCAGGAGCAGTGTCAGGAGCAGTGTCAGTGCCAGGAGCAGTGTCAGGAGCAGGGTCAGGGGCAGTGTCAGTGGCAGTGTCAGTGTCAGGAGCAGAGTCAGGACCAGTGCCAATGTCAGGAGCTGTGTAGGGAGCATTGCCGGAATCACCAGCAGTGCCTGTGTCAGGAGCAGTGTCAGGAGCAGTGTCAGTGACAGGAGAAGTGCCAGGCGCAGTGCCGGGTGCAGTGTTAGTGTCAGGAGCAGTGTCAGGATCAGAGTCAGTGACTGGAGCAGTGTCAGGAGCAGTGTCAGTGACAGGAGCTGTGTCAGGAGCAGTGTCTGGAGCAGTGTCAGGAACAGTGTCAGCAGAAGGGTCAGTGTCAGGAGCAGTGTCAGGAGCAGAGCCAGGAGCAGGTCCTATGTCAGTAGCAGTGTCAGTGTCAGGAGCAGTGTCAGGGGCTGTGTCAGTAGCAGTATCAGCAGCAGTGTCTGCGGCAGGTGCAGCGTCAGGAGCAGCGTCAGTATCAGAAGCAGTTTGAGGAGCAGTGTCAGTGACAGGAGCAGTGTCAGTGTCACGAGCTGTCACAGGAGCAGTGTCAGTGTGTGCAGCAATGTCACGAGCAGCGTCACGAGCAGTGTCATTGTCATCAGCAGTGTCAGGAGCACTGTCAGTGCCAGGAGCAGTGTCAGTGTCAGGATCTGTGTCAGGAGCAGTGTGAGGAGCAGTGTCAGTGACAGGACCTGTGTCAGTGTCAGGAGCAGTGCCAGGAGGTGTGTCAGTGTCAGTGTCAGGAGCAGTGTGAGGAGCAGTGTCAGTGTCAGGAGCAGTGTGAGGAGCAGTGTCAGTGTCAGGAGCAGTGTCAGGAGCAGTGTCAGTGCGAGGAGCAGATTCAGGGGCATTCTCAGGAACAGCAGCAGTGCCAGTGTCAGCAGCAGTGTCAGCAGCAGTGTCAGTGTCAGGAGCAGTGTCAGGAGCATTCTCAGGATCAGCAGCACCGTCAGTGTCAGGAGCAGTGACAGGAGAAGTGTTAGTGACAGCAACTACTTCAGGAGTAGTGTCAGGTGCAGTATCAGTGTCAGTGACTGGAGCAGTGTTAGGAGCATTGTCAGGATCAGCAGCAGTGTCAGTGTCAGGAGCATGGTCAGTAGCAGTGCCAGTGTCAGTGTCAGGAGCAGTGTCAGAAGCAGTGTGAGTGTCAGGAGCAGTGTTAGGAGCAGAGCCAGGAGCAGTGCCTGTGTCAGGAGCAGTGTCAGTGTCAGGAGCAGTGTCAGTGTCAGTATCAGGAGCAGTGCCTGTCTCAGGAGCAGTGGCAGGGGCAGTGCCAGGAGCAGTGTCAGTGTCAGAAGCAGTGTTAGTGTCAGTATCAGGAGCAGCCTCAGTGTCAGGAGCAGTTTGAGGAGCAGTGCCAGTGTCAGGAGCAGTTTCAGGAGCAGTTTCAGTGTCAGGAGCAGAGTCAGGGGCATTCTCAGGTTTAGTAGCAGTGCCAGTGTCAGGAGCAGTGACAGGAGCAGTGTCAGTGTCAGGAGCAGTGTCAGGAGCAGTGTCAGGTGCAGTGTCAGTGTCACGAGCATTGCCAAGAGCATTGTCAGGATCAGCAGCAGTGCCTGTGTCAGGAGCAGTGTCAGGAGCACTGTCAGTGACAGGAGAAGTGCCAGGAGCAGTGTCAGGTGCAGTGTTAGTGTCAGGAGCAGTGTCAGGATCAGAGTCAGTGTCTGGAGGAGTGTCAGGAGCAGTGTCAGGAGCAGTGTCAGTGTCAGTGTCAGGAGCAGTGACAGGAGCAGTGTCAGGTGCAGCGTCAGTGTCAGGAACATTCTCAGGTGCAGTGTCAGTGTCAGGAGCAGTGTGAGGAGCAGTGTCAGTGTCAGGAGCAGTGTGAGGAGCAGTGTCAGTGACAGGACCTGTGTCAGTGTCAGGAGCAGTGCCAGGAGGTGTGTCAGTGTCAGCGTCAGGAGCAGTGTCAGGAGCAGTGTCAGTGCCAGGAGCAGTGTCAGGAGCAGGGTCAGGGGCAGTGTCAGTGGCAGTGTCAGTGTCAGGAGCAGAGTCAGGACCAGTGCCAATGTCAGGAGCTGTGTAGGGAGCATTGCCGGAATCACCAGCAGTGCCTGTGTCAGGAGCAGTGTCAGGAGCAGTGTCAGTGACAGGAGAAGTGCCAGGAGCAGTGTCGGGTGCAGTGTTAGTGTCAGGAGCAGTGTCAGGATCAGAGTCAGTGACTGGAGCAGTGTCAGGAGCAGTGTCAGTGACAGGAGCTGTGTCAGGAGCAGTGTGAGGAGCAGTGTCAGTGTCAGGAGCAGTGTCAGGAGCAGTGTCAGTGTGAGGAGCATATTCAGGGGCATTCTCAGGAACAGCAGCAGTGCCAGCAGCAGTGTCAGTGTCAGGAGCAGTGTCAGGAGCATCCTCAGGATCAGCAGCACCGTCAGTGTCAGGAGCAGTGACAGGAGAAGTGTCAGTGGCAGCAACTATTTCAGGAGTAGTGTCAGGTGCAGTGTCAGTGTCAGTGACTGGAGCAGTGTTAGGAGCATTGTCAGGATCAGCAGCAGTGTCAGTGTCCGGAGCATGGTCAGTAGCAGTGCCAGTGTCAGTATCAGGAGCAGTGTCAGGAGCAGTGTGAGTGTCAGGAGCAGTGTTAGGAGCAGAGCCAGGAGCAGTGCCTGTGTCAGGAGCAGTGTCAGTGGCAGGAGCAGTGTCAGTGTCAGTATCAGGAGCAGTGCCTGTCTCAGGAGCAGTGTCAGGGGCAGCGCCAGGAGCAGTGTCAGTGTCAGAAGCAGTGTCAGGTGCAGTGTCAGGAGCAGAGTCAGGTGCAGCGTGAGTGTCAGGAGCATTCTCAGGTGCAGTGTCAGTGTCAGGAGCAGTGTGAGGAGCAGTGTCAGTGTCAGGAGCAGTGTGAGGAGCAGTGTCAGTGACAGGACCTGTGTCAGTGTCAGGAGCAGTGTCAGGACCAGTGTCAGATTCAGGAGCAGTGTCAGGACAAGTGTAGGTGTCAGGAGCAGTGTGAGGAGCAGTATCAGTGACAGGACCAGTGTCAGTGTCAGGAGCAGTGTCAGTGCCAGTATCAGGAGCAGTGTCTGTGTCAGGAGCAGTGTCAGGTGCAGTGTCAGGAGCAGAGTCAGGTGCAGCGTGAGTGTCAGGAGCATTCTCAGGTGCAGTGTCAGTGTCAGGAGCAGTGTGACGAGCAGTGTCAGTGTCAGGAGCAGTGTGACGAGCAGTGTCAGTGTCAGGAGCAGTGTCAGGACCGGTGTCAGTTTCAGGAGCATTGTCAGGACAAGTGTCAGTGTCAGGTGCAGCGTCAGGAGCACTGTCAGGGGCAGTGTCAGTGCCAGGAGCAGTGTCTGGAGCAGTGTCACTGTGTGTATCAGGAGCAGTGCCAGTGACAGGAGCAGTGTGAGGAGCAGTGTCAGTGTCAGGAGCAGTGTCAGGAGCAGTGTCAGTGTGAGGAGCATATTCAGGGTCATTCTCAGGAACAGCAGCAGTGCCAGTGTCAGCAGCAGTGTCAGCAGCAGTGTCAGTGTCAGGAGCAGTGTCAGTGTCAGGAGCATTGTCAGGACCAGTGCCAGTGTCAGGAGCAGTGTCCGTGTCAGGAGCAGTGTCAGGACCAGTGCCAGTGTCAGGAGCAGTGTCAGTGTGAGCAGCCGTGTCAGGAACAGTGGCAGGAGCAGTGTCAGTGTCACGAGCTGTCTCAGGAGCAGTGTCAGCGTCTGGAGCAATGTCGCGGGCAGTGTCAGGAGCAGTGTCAGTGTCAGGAGCAGTGCCAGGAGGTGTGTCAGTGTCAGTGTCAGGAGCACTGTCAGTGTCAGGAGTAGTGTCAGGAGCAGTGTCAGTGTCAGGAGCAGTGTCAGGAGCAGGGTCAGGAGCAGTGTCAGTGTCACGAGCTGTCACACGAGCAGTGTCAGTGTGTGCAGCAATGTCACGAGCAGTGTCACGAGCAGTGTCATTGTCATCAGCAGTGTCAGGAGCACTGTCAGTGCCAGGAGCAGTGTCAGTGTCAGGATCTGTGTCAGGAGCAGTGTGTGGAGCAGGGTTAGTGACAGGACCTGTGTCAGTGTCAGGAGCAGTGCCAGGAGGTGTGTCAGTGTCAGTGTCAGGAGCAGTGTCAGGAGCACTGTCAGTGTCAGGAGCAGTGTCAGCAGCAGTGTCAGTGTCAGGATCAGTGTCAGCAGCAGTGTCTGGAGTAGTGTCAGTTTGAGGAGCAGTGCCAGTGTCAGGAGCAGTTTCAGGAGCAGTTTCAGTGTCAGGAGCAGAGTCAGGGGCATTCTCAGGTTTAGCAGCAGTGCCAGTGTCAGGAGCAGTGACAGGAGCAGTGTCAGTGTCAGGAGCAGTGTCAGGAGCAGTGTCAGGTGCAGTGTCAGTGTCACGAGCATTGCCAAGAGCATTGTCAGGATCAGCAGCAGTGCCTGTGTCAGGAGCAGTGTCAGGAGCACTGTCAGTGACAGGAGAAGTGCCAGGAGCAGTGTCAGGTGCAGTGTTAGTGTCAGGAGCAGTGTCAGGATCAGAGTCAGTGTCTGGAGCAGTGTCAGGAGCAGTGTCAGGAGCAGTGTCAGTGTCAGTGTCAGGAGCAGTGACAGGAGCAGTGTCAGGTGCAGCGTCAGTGTCAGGAGCATTCTCAGGTGCAGTGTCTGTGTCAGGAGCAGTGTGAGGAGCAGTGTCAGTGTCAGGAGCAGTGTGAGGAGCAGTGTCAGTGACAGGACCTGTGTCAGTGTCAGGAGCAGTGCCAGGAGGTGTGTCAGTGTCAGCGTCAGGAGCAGTGTCAGGAGCAGTGTCAGTGCCAGGAGCAGTGTCAGGAGCAGGGTCAGGGGCAGTGTCAGTGGCAGTGTCAGTGTCAGGAGCAGAGTCAGGACCAGTGCCAATGTCAGGAGCTGTGTAGGGAGCATTGCCGGAATCACCAGCAGTGCCTGTCTCAGGAGCAGTGTCAGGAGCAGTGTCAGTGACAGGAGAAGTGCCAGGAGCAGTGTCAGGTGCAGTGTTAGTGTCAGGAGCAGTGTCAGGATCAGAGTCAGTGACTGGAGCAGTGTCAGGAGCAGTGTCAGTGACAGGAGCTGTGTCAGGAGCAGTGTCTGGAGCAGTGTCAGGAACAGTGTCAGCAGAAGGGTCAGTGTCAGGAGCAGTGTCAGGAGCAGAGCCAGGAGCAGGTCCTATGTCAGTAGCAGTGTCAGTGTCAGAAGCAGTGTGAGGAGCAGTGTCAGTGTCAGGAGCAGTGTCAGGAGCAGTGTCAGTGTGAGGAGCATATTCAGGGGCATTCTCAGGAACAGCAGCAGTGCCAGTGTCAGCAGCAGTGTCAGCAGCAGTGTCAGTGTCAGGAGCAGTGTCAGGAGCATTCTCAGGATCAGCAGCACCGTCAGTGTCAGGAGCAGTGACAGGAGAAGTGTCAGTGACAGCAACTATTTCAGGAGTAGTGTCAGGAGCAGTGTCAGTGTCAGGAGCATTGTCAGGACCAGTGCCAGTGTCAGGAGCAGTGTCCGTGTCAGGAGCAGTGTCAGGACCAGTGCCAGTGTCAGGAGCAGTGTCAGTGTGAGCAGCCGTGTCAGGAACAGTGGCAGGAGCAGTGTCAGTGTCACGAGCTGTCTCAGGAGCAGTGTCAGCGTCTGGAGCAATGTCGCGGGCAGTGTCAGGAGCAGTGTCAGTGTCAGGAGCAGTGCCAGGAGGTGTGTCAGTGTCAGTGTCAGGAGCAGTGTCAGGAGCACTGTCAGTGTCAGGAGTAGTGTCAGGAGCAGTGTCAGTGTCAGGAGCAGTGTCAGGAGCAGGGTCAGGAGCAGTGTCAGTGTCACGAGCTGTCACACGAGCAGTGTCAGTGTGTGCAGCAATGTCACGAGCAGTGTCACGAGCAGTGTCATTGTCATCAGCAGTGTCAGGAGCACTGTCAGTGCCAGGAGCAGTGTCAGTGTCAGGATCTGTGTCAGGAGCAGTGTGAGGAGCAGGGTTAGTGACAGGACCTGTGTCAGTGTCAGGAGCAGCGCCAGGAGGTGTGTCAGTGTCAGTGTCAGGAGCAGTGTCAGGAGCACTGTCAGTGTCAGGAGCAGTGTCAGGAGCAGTGTCAGTGTCAGGATCAGTGTCAGCAGCAGTGTCTGGAGTAGTGTCAGTGTCAGGAGCAGTGTCAGTGTCAGGAGCAGTGTCAGTGTCAGTGTCAGGAGCAGTGACAGGAGCAGTGTCAGGTGCAGCGTCAGTGTCAGGAGCATTCTCAGGTGCAGTGTCAGTGTCAGGAGCAGTGTGAGGAGCAGTGCCAGTGTCAGGAGCAGTGTCAGGACCAGTGTCAGATTCAGGAGCAGTGTCAGGACAAGTGTAGGTGTCAGGAGCAGTGTGAGGAGCAGTATCAGTGACAGGACCAGTGTCAGTGTCAGGAGCAGTGTCAGTGCCAGTATCAGGAGCAGTGTCTGTGTCAGGAGCAGTGTCAGGTGCAGTGTCAGGAGCAGAGTCAGGTGCAGCGTGAGTGTCAGGAGCATTCTCAGGTGCAGTGTCAGTGTCAGGAGCAGTGTGACGAGCAGTGTCAGTGTCAGGAGCAGTGTGACGAGCAGTGTCAGTGTCAGGAGCAGTGTCAGGACCGGTGTCAGTTTCAGGAGCATTGTCAGGACAAGTGTCAGTGTCAGGTGCAGCGTCAGGAGCACTGTCAGGGGCAGTGTCAGTGCCAGGAGCAGTGTCTGGAGCAGTGTCACTGTGTGTATCAGGAGCAGTGCCAGTGACAGGAGCAGTGTGAGGAGCAGTGTCAGTGTCAGGAGCAGTGTCAGGAGCAGTGTCAGTGTGAGGAGCATATTCAGGGTCATTCTCAGGAACAGCAGCAGTGCCAGTGTCAGCAGCAGTGTCAGCAGCAGTGTCAGTGTCAGGAGCAGTGTCAGTGTCAGGAGCATTGTCAGGACCAGTGCCAGTGTCAGGAGCAGTGTCCGTGTCAGGAGCAGTGTCAGGACCAGTGCCAGTGTCAGGAGCAGTGTCAGTGTGAGCAGCCGTGTCAGGAACAGTGGCAGGAGCAGTGTCAGTGTCACGAGCTGTCTCAGGAGCAGTGTCAGCGTCTGGAGCAATGTCGCGGGCAGTGTCAGGAGCAGTGTCAGTGTCAGGAGCAGTGCCAGGAGGTGTGTCAGTGTCAGTGTCAGGAGCACTGTCAGTGTCAGGAGTAGTGTCAGGAGCAGTGTCAGTGTCAGGAGCAGTGTCAGGAGCAGGGTCAGGAGCAGTGTCAGTGTCACGAGCTGTCACACGAGCAGTGTCAGTGTGTGCAGCAATGTCACGAGCAGTGTCACGAGCAGTGTCATTGTCATCAGCAGTGTCAGGAGCACTGTCAGTGCCAGGAGCAGTGTCAGTGTCAGGATCTGTGTCAGGAGCAGTGTGTGGAGCAGGGTTAGTGACAGGACCTGTGTCAGTGTCAGGAGCAGTGCCAGGAGGTGTGTCAGTGTCAGTGTCAGGAGCAGTGTCAGGAGCACTGTCAGTGTCAGGAGCAGTGTCAGCAGCAGTGTCAGTGTCAGGATCAGTGTCAGCAGCAGTGTCTGGAGTAGTGTCAGTTTGAGGAGCAGTGCCGGTGTCAGGAGCAGTTTCAGGAGCAGTTTCAGTGTCAGGAGCAGAGTCAGGGGCATTCTCAGGTTTAGCAGCAGTGCCAGTGTCAGGAGCAGTGACAGGAGCAGTGTCAGTGTCAGGAGCAGTGTCAGGAGCAGTGTCAGGTGCAGTGTCAGTGTCACGAGCATTGCCAAGAGCATTGTCAGGATCAGCAGCAGTGCCTGTGTCAGGAGCAGTGTCAGGAGCACTGTCAGTGACAGGAGAAGTGCCAGGAGCAGTGTCAGGTGCAGTGTTAGTGTCAGGAGCAGTGTCAGGATCAGAGTCAGTGTCTGGAGCAGTGTCAGGAGCAGTGTCAGGAGCAGTGTCAGTGTCAGTGTCAGGAGCAGTGACAGGAGCAGTGTCAGGTGCAGCGTCAGTGTCAGGAGCATTCTCAGGTGCAGTGTCTGTGTCAGGAGCAGTGTGAGGAGCAGTGTCAGTGTCAGGAGCAGTGTGAGGAGCAGTGTCAGTGACAGGACCTGTGTCAGTGTCAGGAGCAGTGCCAGGAGGTGTGTCAGTGTCAGCGTCAGGAGCAGTGTCAGGAGCAGTGTCAGTGCCAGGAGCAGTGTCAGGAGCAGGGTCAGGGGCAGTGTCAGTGGCAGTGTCAGTGTCAGGAGCAGAGTCAGGACCAGTGCCAATGTCAGGAGCTGTGTAGGGAGCATTGCCGGAATCACCAGCAGTGCCTGTCTCAGGAGCAGTGTCAGGAGCAGTGTCAGTGACAGGAGAAGTGCCAGGAGCAGTGTCAGGTGCAGTGTTAGTGTCAGGAGCAGTGTCAGGATCAGAGTCAGTGACTGGAGCAGTGTCAGGAGCAGTGTCAGTGACAGGAGCTGTGTCAGGAGCAGTGTCTGGAGCAGTGTCAGGAACAGTGTCAGCAGAAGGGTCAGTGTCAGGAGCAGTGTCAGGAGCAGAGCCAGGAGCAGGTCCTATGTCAGTAGCAGTGTCAGTGTCAGAAGCAGTGTGAGGAGCAGTGTCAGTGTCAGGAGCAGTGTCAGGAGCAGTGTCAGTGTGAGGAGCATATTCAGGGGCATTCTCAGGAACAGCAGCAGTGCCAGTGTCAGCAGCAGTGTCAGCAGCAGTGTCAGTGTCAGGAGCAGTGTCAGGAGCATTCTCAGGATCAGCAGCACCGTCAGTGTCAGGAGCAGTGACAGGAGAAGTGTCAGTGACAGCAACTATTTCAGGAGTAGTGTCAGGAGCAGTGTCAGTGTCAGGAGCATTGTCAGGACCAGTGCCAGTGTCAGGAGCAGTGTCCGTGTCAGGAGCAGTGTCAGGACCAGTGCCAGTGTCAGGAGCAGTGTCAGTGTGAGCAGCCGTGTCAGGAACAGTGGCAGGAGCAGTGTCAGTGTCACGAGCTGTCTCAGGAGCAGTGTCAGCGTCTGGAGCAATGTCGCGGGCAGTGTCAGGAGCAGTGTCAGTGTCAGGAGCACTGTCAGTGTCAGGAGCAGTGTCAGGAGCAGTGTCAGTGTCAGGATCAGTGTCAGCAGCAGTGTCTGGAGTAGTGTCAGTGTCAGGAGCAGTGTCAGTGTCAGGAGCAGTGTCAGTGTCAGTGTCAGGAGCAGTGACAGGAGCAGTGTCAGGTGCAGCGTCAGTGTCAGGAGCATTCTCAGGTGCAGTGTCAGTGTCAGGAACAGTGTGAGGAGCAGTGCCAGTGTCAGGAGCAGTGTCAGGACCAGTGTCAGATTCAGGAGCAGTGTCAGGACAAGTGTCGGTGTCAGGAGCAGTGTGAGGAGCAGTATCAGTGACAGGACCAGTGTCAGTGTCAGGAGCAGTGTCAGTGCCAGTATCAGGAGCAGTGTCTGTGTCAGGAGCAGTGTCCGTGTCAGGAGCAGTGTCAGGTGCAGTGTCAGGAGCAGAGTCAGGTGCAGCGTGAGTGTCAGGAGCATTCTCAGGTGCAGTGTCAGTGTCAGGAGCAGTGTGACGAGCAGTGTCAGTGTCAGGAGCAGTGTGACGAGCAGTGTCAGTGTCAGGAGCAGTGTCAGGACCAGTGTCAGTTTCAGGAGCATTGTCAGGACAAGTGTCAGTGTCAGGTGCAGCGTCAGGAGCACTGTCAGGGGCAGTGTCAGTGCCAGGAGCAGTGTCAGGAGCAGGGTCAGGGGCAGTGTCAGTGGCAGTGTCAGTGTCAGGAGCAGAGTCAGGACCAGTGCCAATGTCAGGAGCTGTGTAGGGAGCATTGCCAGGATCACCAGCAGTGCCTGTGTCAGGAGCAGTGACAGGAGCAGTGTCAGTGTTAGGAGCAGTGTGACGAGCAGTATCAGTGACAGGAGCAGTGTCAGTGACAGGAGCAGTGTCAGGAGCAGTGTCAGTGGCTGGAGCAGTGTCAGTGTCTGGAGCAGTTTCAGGAGTAGTGTCAGGAACAGGGTCAGTGTCAGGAGCAGTGTCAGGAGCAGTGTGAGGAGCAGTGTCAGTGTCAGTATCAGGAGCAGTGTTAGTGTCAGTAGCAGAGTCAGGAGCAGAGTCAGTGTCAGGAGCAGAGCCAGGAGCAGTGTCAGTGTCAGCAGCAGTGTCAGGAGCATTCTCAGGATCAGCAGCAGTGTCAGTGTCAGGAGCAGTGTCAGGAGCATTGTCAGTGTCAGGAGCAGTGTCATGAGCAGTGTCTGGGGCAGTGTCAGCGTCAGGAGCAGTGTCAGTGTCAGGAGCAGTGTCAGTGTCAGTGTCAGGAACAGTGACAGGAGCAGTGTCAGGTGCAGCGTCAGTGTCAGGAGCATTCTCAGGTGCAGTGTCAGTTTCAGGAGCAGTGTGAGGAGCAGCATCAGTGTCAGGAGCAGTGTCAGGACCAGTGTCAGATTCAGGAGCCGTGTCAGGAGCAGTGCGAGGAGCAGTGTCAGTGACAGGACCAGTGTCAGTGTCAGGAGCAGTGTCAGTGCCAGTATCAGGAGCAGTGTCTGTGTCAGGAGCAGTGTCAGGTGCAGTGTCAGGAGCAGTGTCAGGTGCAGCGTGAGTGTCAGGAGCATTCTCAGGTGCAGTGTCAGAGTCAGGAGCAGTTTGACGAGCAGTGTCAGTGTCAGGAGCAGTGTGACGAGCAGTGTCAGTGTCAGGAGCAGTGTCAGGACCAGTGTCAGTTTCAGATGCAGTGTCAGGACAAGTGTCGGTGTCAGGAGCTGTGTGAGGAGCAGTGTCAGTGACAGGACCACCGTCAGTGTCAGTAGCAGTGTCAGTGCCAGGAGCAGTGTCAGGAGCAGGTTCAGGGGCAGTGTCAGTGGCAGTGTCAGTGTCAGGAGCAGAGTCAGGACCTGTGCCAGTGTCAGGAGCTCTGTATGGAGCATTGACAGGATCACCAGCAGTGCCTGTGTCAGGAGCAGTGACAGGAGAAGTGTCAGTGGCAGCAGCTATTTCAGGAGTAGTGTCAGGTGCAGTGTCAGTGTCAGTGACTGGAGCAGTGTCAGCAGCACTGTCAGGATAAGCAGCAGTGTCAGTGTCAGGAGCATATTCAGTAGCGGTGCCAGTGTCAGTAACAGGAGCAGCGTGAGGAGCAGTGTCAGGAGCAGTGTCAGTGTCAGGAGCAGTGTCTTTGTGAGCACCAGTGTCAGGAACAGTGGCAGGAGCAGTGTCAGTGTCAGGAGCAGTGTCAGGTCCAGTGCCAGTGTCAGGAGCAGTGTCAGTGTCAGCTGCAATGTTAGGAACAGTGTCAGGGGTTGTGTCAGTGTCAGGAGCAGTGTTAGGAGCAGTGTCAGTGTCTGGAGCAGTTTCAGGAGCAGTGTCAGGAGCATGGTCAGTAGCAGTGCCAGTGTCAGTATCAGGAGCAGTGTGAGGAGCAGTGTCAGGAGCAGTGTCAGTGTCAGGAGCAGTGTCTTTGTGAGCACCAGTGTCAGGAACACTGGCAGGAGCAGTGTCAGTTTGAGGAGCAGTGTCAGGTCCAGTGCCAGTGTCAGGAGCAGTGTCAGTGTCAGCTGCAATGTTAGGAACAGTGTCAGGGGTAGTGTCAGTGTCAGGAGCAGTGTTAGGAGCAGTGTCAGTTTCTGGAGCAGTTTCAGGAGCAGTGTCAGGAGCAGGGTCAGTGTCAGGAGCAATGTCAGGAGCAGTGACAGGAGCAGTGTCAGTGTCTGTAGCAGTACAAGGAGCGGTGTCAGTGTCAGGAGCAGTGTCAGTGTCAGGAGCAGTGCCAGTGTCAGTGTCAGGAGCAGTGACAGGAGCAGCGTCAGGTGCAGCGTCAGAGTCAGGAGCGTTCTCAGGTGCAGTGTCAGGAGCAGAGCCAGGAGCAGTGTCAGTGTCAGTTGCAGTGTCAGTGTCATTATCAGGAGCAGTGTCAGTGTCAGGAGCAGTGTGAGGAGCAGTGTCAGTGTCAGGAGCAGTGTGAGGAGCAGTGTCAGTGTCAGGATCAGTGTCAGGAGCAGTGTCAGTGCGAGGAGCAGATTCAGGGGCATTCTCAGGAACAGCAGCAGTGCCAGTGTCAGCAGCAGTGTCAGCAGCAGTGTCAGTGTCAGGAGCAGTGTCTAGAGCATTCTCAGGATCAGCAGCACCGTCAGTGTCAGGAGCAGTGACAGGAGAAGTGTTAGTGACAGCAACTACTTCAGGAGTAGTGTCAGGTGCAGTATCAGTGTCAGTGACTGGAGCAGTGTTAGGAGCATTGTCAGGATCAGCAGCAGTGTCAGTGTCAGGAGCATGGTCAGTAGCAGTGCCAGTGTCAGTGTCAGGAGCAGTGTCAGGAGCAGTGTGAGTGTCAGGAGCAGTGTTAGGAGCAGAGCCAGGAGCAGTGCCTGTGTCAGGAGCAGTGTCAGTGACAGGAGCAGTGTCAGTGTCAGTATCAGGAGCAGTGCCTGTCTCAGGAGCAGTGGCAGGGGCAGTGCCAGGAGCAGTGTCAGTGTCAGAAGCAGTGTTAGTGTCAGTATCAGGAGCAGCCTCAGTGTCAGGAGCAGTTTGAGGAGCAGTGCCAGTGTCAGGAGCAGTTTCAGGAGCAGTTTCAGTGTCAGGAGCAGAGTCAGGGGCATTCTCAGGTTTAGTAGCAGTGCCAGTGTCAGGAGCAGTGACAGGAGCAGTGTCAGTGTCAGGAGCAGTGTCAGGAGCAGTGTCAGGTGCAGTGTCAGTGTCACGAGCATTGCCAAGAGCATTGTCAGGATCAGCAGCAGTGCCTGTGTCAGGAGCAGTGTCAGGAGCACTGTCAGTGACAGGAGAAGTGCCAGGAGCAGTGTCAGGTGCAGTGTTAGTGTCAGGAGCAGTGTCAGGATCAGAGTCAGTGTCTGGAGGAGTGTCAGGAGCAGTGTCAGGAGCAGTGTCAGTGTCAGTGTCAGGAGCAGTGACAGGAGCAGTGTCAGGTGCAGCGTCAGTGTCAGGAGCATTCTCAGGTGCAGTGTCAGTGTCAGGAGCAGTGTGAGGAGCAGTGTCAGTGTCAGGAGCAGTGTGAGGAGCAGTGTCAGTGACAGGACCTGTGTCAGTGTCAGGAGCAGTGCCAGGAGGTGTGCCAGTGTCAGCGTCAGGAGCAGTGTCAGGAGCAGTGTCAGTGCCAGGAGCAGTGTCAGGAGCAGGGTCAGGGGCAGTGTCAGTGGCAGTGTCAGTGTCAGGAGCAGAGTCAGGACCAGTGCCAATGTCAGGAGCTGTGTAGGGAGCATTGCCGGAATCACCAGCAGTGCCTGTGTCAGGAGCAGTGTCAGGAGCAGTGTCAGTGACAGGAGAAGTGCCAGGCGCAGTGCCGGGTGCAGTGTTAGTGTCAGGAGCAGTGTCAGGATCAGAGTCAGTGACTGGAGCAGTGTCAGGAGCAGTGTCAGTGACAGGAGCTGTGTCAGGAGCAGTGTCTGGAGCAGTGTCAGGAACAGTGTCAGCAGAAGGGTCAGTGTCAGGAGCAGTGTCAGGAGCAGAGCCAGGAGCAGGTCCTATGTCAGTAGCAGTGTCAGTGTCAGGAGCAGTGTCAGGGGCTGTGTCAGTAGCAGTATCAGCAGCAGTGTCTGCGGCAGGTGCAGCGTCAGGAGCAGCGTCAGTATCAGAAGCAGTTTGAGGAGCAGTGTCAGTGACAGGAGCAGTGTCAGTGTCACGAGCTGTCACAGGAGCAGTGTCAGTGTGTGCAGCAATGTCACGAGCAGCGTCACGAGCAGTGTCATTGTCATCAGCAGTGTCAGGAGCACTGTCAGTGCCAGGAGCAGTGTCAGTGTCAGGATCTGTGTCAGGAGCAGTGTGAGGAGCAGTGTCAGTGACAGGACCTGTGTCAGTGTCAGGAGCAGTGCCAGGAGGTGTGTCAGTGTCAGTGTCAGGAGCAGTGTGAGGAGCAGTGTCAGTGTCAGGAGCAGTGTGAGGAGCAGTGTCAGTGTCAGGAGCAGTGTCAGGAGCAGTGTCAGTGCGAGGAGCAGATTCAGGGGCATTCTCAGGAACAGCAGCAGTGCCAGTGTCAGCAGCAGTGTCAGCAGCAGTGTCAGTGTCAGGAGCAGTGTCAGGAGCATTCTCAGGATCAGCAGCACCGTCAGTGTCAGGAGCAGTGACAGGAGAAGTGTTAGTGACAGCAACTACTTCAGGAGTAGTGTCAGGTGCAGTATCAGTGTCAGTGACTGGAGCAGTGTTAGGAGCATTGTCAGGATCAGCAGCAGTGTCAGTGTCAGGAGCATGGTCAGTAGCAGTGCCAGTGTCAGTGTCAGGAGCAGTGTCAGAAGCAGTGTGAGTGTCAGGAGCAGTGTTAGGAGCAGAGCCAGGAGCAGTGCCTGTGTCAGGAGCAGTGTCAGTGTCAGGAGCAGTGTCAGTGTCAGTATCAGGAGCAGTGCCTGTCTCAGGAGCAGTGGCAGGGGCAGTGCCAGGAGCAGTGTCAGTGTCAGAAGCAGTGTTAGTGTCAGTATCAGGAGCAGCCTCAGTGTCAGGAGCAGTTTGAGGAGCAGTGCCAGTGTCAGGAGCAGTTTCAGGAGCAGTTTCAGTGTCAGGAGCAGAGTCAGGGGCATTCTCAGGTTTAGTAGCAGTGCCAGTGTCAGGAGCAGTGACAGGAGCAGTGTCAGTGTCAGGAGCAGTGTCAGGAGCAGTGTCAGGTGCAGTGTCAGTGTCACGAGCATTGCCAAGAGCATTGTCAGGATCAGCAGCAGTGCCTGTGTCAGGAGCAGTGTCAGGAGCACTGTCAGTGACAGGAGAAGTGCCAGGAGCAGTGTCAGGTGCAGTGTTAGTGTCAGGAGCAGTGTCAGGATCAGAGTCAGTGTCTGGAGGAGTGTCAGGAGCAGTGTCAGGAGCAGTGTCAGTGTCAGTGTCAGGAGCAGTGACAGGAGCAGTGTCAGGTGCAGCGTCAGTGTCAGGAACATTCTCAGGTGCAGTGTCAGTGTCAGGAGCAGTGTGAGGAGCAGTGTCAGTGTCAGGAGCAGTGTGAGGAGCAGTGTCAGTGACAGGACCTGTGTCAGTGTCAGGAGCAGTGCCAGGAGGTGTGTCAGTGTCAGCGTCAGGAGCAGTGTCAGGAGCAGTGTCAGTGCCAGGAGCAGTGTCAGGAGCAGGGTCAGGGGCAGTGTCAGTGGCAGTGTCAGTGTCAGGAGCAGAGTCAGGACCAGTGCCAATGTCAGGAGCTGTGTAGGGAGCATTGCCGGAATCACCAGCAGTGCCTGTGTCAGGAGCAGTGTCAGGAGCAGTGTCAGTGACAGGAGAAGTGCCAGGAGCAGTGTCGGGTGCAGTGTTAGTGTCAGGAGCAGTGTCAGGATCAGAGTCAGTGACTGGAGCAGTGTCAGGAGCAGTGTCAGTGACAGGAGCTGTGTCAGGAGCAGTGTGAGGAGCAGTGTCAGTGTCAGGAGCAGTGTCAGGAGCAGTGTCAGTGTGAGGAGCATATTCAGGGGCATTCTCAGGAACAGCAGCAGTGCCAGCAGCAGTGTCAGTGTCAGGAGCAGTGTCAGGAGCATCCTCAGGATCAGCAGCACCGTCAGTGTCAGGAGCAGTGACAGGAGAAGTGTCAGTGGCAGCAACTATTTCAGGAGTAGTGTCAGGTGCAGTGTCAGTGTCAGTGACTGGAGCAGTGTTAGGAGCATTGTCAGGATCAGCAGCAGTGTCAGTGTCCGGAGCATGGTCAGTAGCAGTGCCAGTGTCAGTATCAGGAGCAGTGTCAGGAGCAGTGTGAGTGTCAGGAGCAGTGTTAGGAGCAGAGCCAGGAGCAGTGCCTGTGTCAGGAGCAGTGTCAGTGGCAGGAGCAGTGTCAGTGTCAGTATCAGGAGCAGTGCCTGTCTCAGGAGCAGTGTCAGGGGCAGCGCCAGGAGCAGTGTCAGTGTCAGAAGCAGTGTTAGTGTCAGTATCAGGAGAAGCCTCAGTGTCAGGAACAGTTTGAGGAGCAGTGCCAGGGTCAGGAGCAGTTTCAGGAGCAGTTTCAGTGTCAGGAGCAGAGTCAGGGGCACTCTCAGTTTTAGCAGCAGTGCCAGTGTCAGGAGCAGTGACAGGAGCAGTGTCAGTGTCAGGAGCAGTGTCAGGAGCAGTGTCAGGTGCAGTGTCAGTGTCAGGAGCATTGCCAAGAGCATTGGCAGGATCAGCAGCAGTGTCTGTGTCAGGAGCAGTGTCAGGAGCAGTGTCAGTGACAGGAGAAATGCCAGGTGCAGTGTCAGGAGCAGTGCCTGCGCCAGGAGCAGCGTCAGAGTCAGGAGCTGTGTCAGGAGCAGTGTCAGGAGCAGAGCCAGGCGCAGTGTCAGTGTCAGTAGCAGTGTCTGTTTCATTATCAGGAGCAGTGTCAGTGTCAGGAGCAGTGTGAGGAGCAGTGTCAGTGTCAGGAGCAGTGTCAGGAGCAGTGTCAGTGCGAGGAGCAGATTCAGGGGCATTCTCAGGAACAGCAGCAGTGCCAGTGTCAGCAGCAGTGTCAGCAGCAGTGTCAGTGTCAGGAGCAGTGCCAGGAGCATTCTCAGGATCAGCAGCACCGTCAGTGTCAGGAGCAGTGTCAGGAGCAGTGTCAGTGTCAGGAGCAGTGTCTTTGTGAGCACCAGTGTCAGGAACAGTGGCAGGAGCAGTGTCAGTGTCAGGAGCAGTGTCAGGTCCAGTGCCAGTGTCAGGAGCAGTGTCAGTGTCAGCTGCAATGTTAGGAACAGTGTCAGGGGTTGTGTCAGTGTCAGGAGCAGTGTTAGGAGCAGTGTCAGTGTCTGGAGCAGTTTCAGGAGCAGTGCCAGTGTCAGTATCAGGAGCAGTGTGAGGAGCAGTGTCAGGAGCAGTGTCAGCGTCAGGAGCAGTGTCTTTGTGAGCACCAGTGTCAGGAACACTGGCAGGAGCAGTGTCAGTTTCAGGAGCAGTGTCAGGTCCAGTGCCAGTGTCACGAGCAGTGTCAGTGTCGGCTGCAATGTTAGGAACAGTGTCAGGGGTAGTGTCAGTGTCAGGAGCAGTGTTAGGAGCAGTGTCAGTTTCTGGAGCAGTTTCAGGAGCAGTGTCAGGAGCAGGGTCAGTGTCAGGAGCAATGTCAGGAGCAGTGACAGGAGCAGTGTCAGTGTCTGTAGCAGTACAAGGAGCGGTGTCAGTGTCAGGAGCAGTGTCAGTGTCAGGAGCAGTGCCAGTGTCAGTGTCAGGAGCAGTGACAGGAGCAGTGTCAGGTGCAGCGTCAGAGTCAGGAGCGTTCTCAGGTGCAGTGTCAGGAGCAGAGCCAGGAGCAGTGTCAGTGTCAGTAGCAGTGTGAGTGTCATTATCAGGAGCAGTGTCAGTGTCAGGAGCAGTGTGAGGAGCAGTGTCAGTGTCAGGAGCAGTGTCAGGAGCAGTGTCAGTGTGAGGAGCATATTCAGGGGCATTCTCAGGAACAGCAGCAGTGCCAGTGTCAGCAGCAGTGTCAGTGTCAGGAGCAGTGTCAGGAGCATTCTCAGGATCAGCAGCACCGTCAGTGTCAGGAGCAGTGTCAGGAGCAGTGTCAGTGTCAGGAGCAGTGTCTTTGTGAGCACCAGTGTCAGGAACAGTGGCAGGAGCAGTGTCAGTGTCAGGAGCAGTGTCAGGTCCAGTGCCAGTGTCAGGAGCAGTGTCAGTGTCAGCTGCAATGTTAGGAACAGTGTCAGGGGTTGTGTCAGTGTCAGGAGCAGTGTTAGGAGCAGTGTCAGTGTCTGGAGCAGTTTCAGGAGCAGTGTCAGGAGCATGGTCAGTAGCAGTGCCAGTGTCAGTATCAGGAGCAGTGTGAGGAGCAGTGTCAGGAGCAGTGTCAGCGTCAGGAGCAGTGTCTTTGTGAGCACCAGTGTCAGGAACACTGGCAGGAGCAGTGTCAGTTTCAGGAGCAGTGTCAGGTCCAGTGCCAGTGTCAGGAGCAGTGTCAGTGTCAGCTGCAATGTTAGGAACAGTGTCAGGGGTAGTGTCAGTGTCAGGAGCAGTGTTAGGAGCAGTGTCAGTTTCTGGAGCAGTTTCAGGAGCAGTGTCAGGAGCAGGGTCAGTGTCAGGAGCAATGTCAGGAGCAGTGACAGGAGCAGTGTCAGTGTCTGTAGCAGTACAAGGAGCGGTGTCAGTGTCAGGAGCAGTGTCAGTGTCAGGAGCAGTGCCAGTGTCAGTGTCAGGAGCAGTGACAGGAGCAGTGTCAGGTGCAGCGTCAGAGTCAGGAGCGTTCTCAGGTGCAGTGTCAGGAGCAGAGCCAGGAGCAGTGTCAGTGTCAGTAGCAGTGCCAGTGTCAGTATCAGGAGCAGTGTCAGGAGCAGTGTGAGTGTCAGGAGCAGTGTTAGGAGCAGAGCCAGGAGCAGTGCCTGTGTCAGGAGCAGTGTCAGTGGCAGGAGCAGTGTCAGTGTCAGTATCAGGAGAAGTGCCTGTCTCAGGAGCAGTGTCAGGGGCAGCGCCAGGAGCAGTGTCAGTGTCAGAAGCAGTGTTAGTGTCAGTATCAGGAGCAGCCTCAGTGTCAGGAGCAGTTTGAGGAGCAGTGCCAGGGTCAGGAGCAGTTTCAGGAGCAGTTTCAGTGTCAGGAGCAGAGTCAGGGGCACTCTCAGTTTTAGCAGCAGTGCCAGTGTCAGGAGCAGTGACAGGAGCAGTGTCAGTGTCAGGAGCAGTGTCAGGAGCAGTGTCAGTGACAGGACCTGTGTCAGTGTCAGGAGCAGTGCCAGGAGGTGTGTCAGTGTCAGTGTCAGGAGCAGTGTCAGGAGCACTGTCAGTGTCAGGAGTAGTGTCAGGAGCAGTGTCAGTGTCAGGAGCTGTGTCAGGAGCAGGGTCAGGAGCAGTGTCAGTGTCACGAGCTGTCACACCAGCAGTGTCAGTGTGTGCAGCAATGTCACGAGCAGTGTCACGAGCAGTGTCATTGTCATCAGCAGTGTCAGGAGCACTGTCAGTGCCAGGAGCAGTGTCAGTGTCAGGATCTGTGTCAGGAGCAGTGTGAGGAGCAGGGTTAGTGACAGGACCTGTGTCAGTGTCAGGAGCAGTGCCAGGAGGTGTGTCAGTGTCAGTGTCAGCAGCAGTGTGAGGAGCAGTGTCAGTGTCAGGAGCAGTGTCAGGTCCAGTGTCAGATTCAGGAGCAGTGTCAGGACAAGTGTCGGTGTCAGGAGCAGTGTGAGGGGCAGTGTAAGTGACAGGACCAGTGTCAGTGTCAGGAGCAGTGTCAGTGTCAGGAGCAGTGTCAGGGTCAGTGTCAGGAGCAGTGACAGGAGCAGTGTCAGGTGCAGCGTCAGTGTCAGGAGCATTCTCAGGTGCAGTGTCAGTGTCAGGAGCAGTGTGAGGAGCAGTGTCAGTGTCAGGAGCAGTGTGACGAGCAGTGTCAGTGTCAGGAGCAGTGTCAGGGTCAGTGTCAGGAGCAGTGACAGGAGCAGTGTCAGGTGCAGCGTCAGTGTCAGGAGCATTCTCAGGCGCAGTGTCAGTGTCAGGAGCAGTGTGAGGAGCAGTGTCGGTGTCAGGAGCAGTGTGAGGAGCAGTGTCAGTGACAGGACCTGTGTCAGTGTCAGGAGCAGTGCCAGGAGGTGTGTCAGTGTCAGCGTCAGGAGCAGTGTCAGGAGCAGTGTCAGTGCCAGGAGCAGTGTCAGGAGAAGGGTCAGGGGCAGTGTCAGTGGCAGTGTCAGTGTCAGGAGCAGAGTCAGGAACAGTGCCAATGTCAGGAGCTGTGTAGGGAGCATTGCCAGAATCACCAGCAGTGCCTGTGTCAGGAGCAGTGTCAGGAGCAGTGTCAGTGACAGGAGAAGTGCCAGGAGCAGTGTCAGGTGCAGTGTTAGTGTCAGGAGCAGTGTCAGGATCAGAGTCAGTGACTGGAGCAGTGTCAGGAGCAGTGTCAGGAGCAGTGTCAGGAGCAGTGTCAGTGACAGGAGCTGTGTCAGGAGCAGTGTCTGGAGCAGTGTCAGGAACAGTGTCAGCAGAAGGGTCAGTGTCAGGAGCAGAGCCAGGAGCAGGTCCTATGTCAGTAGCAGTGTCAGTGTCAGGAGCAGTGTCAGGGGCTGTGTCAGTAGCAGTATCAGCAGCAGTGTCTGCGGCAGGTGCAGCGCCAGGAGCAGCGTCAGTATCAGAAGCAGTTTGAGGAGCAGTGTCAGTGTCAGGAGCAGTGTCAGTGTCACGAGCTGTCACAGGAGCAGTGTCAGTGTGTGCAGCAATGTCACGAGCAGTGTCACGAGCAGTGTCATTGTCATCAGCAGTGTCAGGAGCACTGTCAGTGCCAGGAGCAGTGTCAGTGTCAGGATCTGTGTCAGGAGCAGTGTGAGGAGGAGTGTCAGTGACAGGACCTGTGTCAGTGTCAGGAGCAGTGCCAGGAGGTGTGTCAGTGTCAGTGTCAGGAGCAGTGTCAGGAGCACTGTCAGTGCCAGGAGTAGTGTCAGGAGCAGTGTCAGTGTCACGAGCAGTGTCACGAGCAGTGTCATTGTCATCAGCAGTGTCAGGAGCACTGTCAGTGCCAGGAGCAGTGTCAGTGTCAGGATCTGTGTCAGGAGCAGTGCGAGGAGCAGGGTTAGTGACAGGACCTGTGTCAGTGTCAGGAGCAGTGCCAGGAGGTGTGTCAGTGTCAGTGTCAGGAGCAGTGTCAGGAGCACTGTCAGTGTCAGGAGCAGTGTCAGGAGCAGTGTCAGTGTCAGGATCAGTTTCAGCAGCAGTGTCTGGAGTAGTGTCAGTGTCAGGAGCAGTGTCAGTGTCAGGAGCAGTGTCAGTGTCAGTGTCAGGAGCAGTGACAGGAGCAGTGTCAGGTGCAGCGTCAGTGTCAGGAGCATTCTCAGGTGCAGTGTCAGTGTCAGGAGCAGTGTGAGGAGCAGTGCCAGTGTCAGGAGCAGTGTCAGGACCAGTGTCAGATTCAGGAGCGGTGTCAGGACAAGTGTCGGTGTCAGGAGCAGTGTGAGGAGCAGTATCAGTGACAGGACCAGTGTCAGTGTCAGGAGCAGTGTCAGTGCCAGTATCAGGAGCAGTGCCTGTGTCAGGAGCAGTGTCAGGTGCAGTGTCAGGAGCAGAGTCAGGTGCAGCGTGAGTGTCAGGAGCATTCTCAGGTGCAGTGTCAGTGTCAGGAGCAGTGTGACAAGCAGTGTCAGTGTCAGGAGCAGTGTGACGAGCAGTGTCAGTGTCAGGAGCAGTGTCAGGACCAGTGTCAGTTTCAGGAGCATTGTCAGGACAAGTGTCAGTGTCAGGTGCAGCGTCAGGAGCACTGTCAGGGGCAGTGTCAGTGCCAGGAGCAGTGTCAGGAGCAGGGTCAGGGGCAGTGTCAGTGGCAGTGTCAGTGTCAGGAGCAGAGTCAGGACCAGT
Source organism: Calliopsis andreniformis (assembly GCF_051401765.1). Lineage (NCBI taxonomy): Eukaryota > Metazoa > Arthropoda > Insecta > Hymenoptera > Andrenidae > Calliopsis > Calliopsis andreniformis. The sequence continues at coordinate 331,524 of NW_027480710.1, read as the reverse complement.
GCCAATGTCAGGAGCTGTGTAGGGAGCATTGCCAGGATCAGCAGCAGTGCCTGTGTCAGGAGCAGTGACAGGAGCAGTGTCAGTGTTAGGAGCAGTGTGACGAGCAGTATCAGTGACAGGAGCAGTGTCAGTGACAGGAGCAGTGTCAGGAGCAGTGTCAGTGGCTGGAGCAGTGTCAGTGTCTGGAGCAGTTTCAGGAGTAGTGTCAGTGTCAGGAGCAGTGCCAGTGTCAGTGTCAGGAGCAGTGACAGGAGCAGTGTCAGTGTCAGGATCTGTGTCAGGAGCAGTGTTTGGAGCAGTGTCAGTGACAGGACCTGTGTCAGTGTCAGGAGCAGTGCCAGGAGGTGTGTCAGTGTCAGTGTCAGGAGCAGTGCCAGGAGCAATGTCAGTGTCAGGAGTAGTGTCAGGAGCAGTGTCAGTGTCAGGAGCAGTGTCAGGAGCAGGGTCAGGAGCAGTGTCAGTGTCACGAGCTGTCACACCAGCAGTGTCAGTGTGTGCAGCTATGTCACGAGCAGTGTCACGAGCAGTGTCATTGTCATCAGCAGTGTCAGGAGCACTGTCAGTGCCAGGAGCAGTGTCAGTGTCAGGATCTGTGTCAGGAGCAGTGTGAGGAGCAGGGTTAGTGACAGGACCTGTGTCAGTGTCAGGAGCAGTGCCAGGAGGTGTGTCAGTGTCAGTGTCAGGAGCAGTGTCAGGAGCAGTGTCAGTGTCAGGAGCAGTGCCAGTGTCAGTGTCAGGAGCAGTGACAGGAGCAGTGTCAGGTGCAGCGTCAGAGTCAGGGGCATTCTCAGGTGCAGTGTCAGGAGCAGAGCCAGGAGCAGTGTCAGTGTCAGTAGCAGTGTCAGTGTCATTATCAGGAGCAGTGTCAGTGTCAGGAGCAGTGTGAGGAGCAGTGTCAGTGTGAGGAGCATATTCAAGGGCATTCTCAGGAACAGCAGCAGTGCCAGTGTCAGCAGCAGTGTCAGGAACAGTGTCAGGAGCATTCTCAGGATCAGCAGCACCGTCAGTGTCAGGAGCAGTGACAGGAGAAGTGTCAGTGACAGCAGCTATTTCAGGAGTAGTGTCAGGTGCAGTTTCAGTGTCAGTGACTGGAGCTGTGTCAGGAGCATTGTCAGGATCACCAGCAGTGTCAGTGTAAGGAGCATGGTCAGTGGCAGTGCCAGTGTCAGTATCAGGAGCAGTGTCAGGAGCAGCGTCAGGAGCAGTGCCAGGAGCAGAGCCAGGAGCAGTGCCTGCGCCAGGAGCAGCGTCAGAGTCAGGAGCTGTGTCAGGAGCAGTGTCAGGAGCAGAGCCAGGCGCAGTGTCAGTGTCAGTAGCAGTGTCTGTGTCATTATCAGGAGCAGTGTCAGTGTCAGGAGCAGTGTGAGGAGCAGTGTCAGTGTCAGGAGCAGTGTCAGGAGCAGTGTCAGTGCGAGGAGCAGATTCAGGTGCATTCTCAGGAACAGCAGCAGTGCCAGTGTCAGCAGCAGTGTCAGCAGCAGTGTCAGTGTCAGGAGCAGTGTCAGAGGCATTCTCAGGATCAGCAGCACCGTCAGTGTCAGGAGCAGTGACAGGAGAAGTGTCAGTGACAGCAACTATTTCGGGAGTAGTGTCAGGTGCAGTATCAGTGTCAGTGACTGGAGCAGTGTTAGGAGCATTGTCAGGATCAGCAGCAGTGTCAGTGTCAGGAGCATGGTCAGTAGCAGTGCCAGTGTCAGTATCAGGAGCAGTGTCAGGAGCAGTGTGAGTGTCAGGAGCAGTGTTAGGAGCAGAGCCAGGAGCAGTGCCTGTGTCAGGAGCAGTGTCAGTGTCAGAAGCAGTGTCAGTGTCAGTATCAGGAGCAGTGCCTGTCTCAGGAGCAGTGTCAGGGGCAGCGCCAGGAGCAGTGTCAGTGTCAGAAGCAGTGTTAGTGTCAGTATCAGGAGAAGCCGCAGTGTCAGGAGCAGTTTGAGGAGCAGTGCCAGGGTCAGGGGCAGTTTCAGGAGCAGTTTCAGTGTCAGGAGCAGAGTCAGGGGCACTCTCAGTTTTAGCAGCAGTGCCAGTGTCAGGAGCAGTGACAGGAGCAGTGTCAGTGTCAGGAGCAGTGTCAGGAGCAGTGTCAGGTGCAGTGTCAGTGTCAGGAGCATTGCCAAGGGCATTGGCAGGATCAGCAGCAGTGTCTGTGTCAGGAGCAGTGTCAGGAGCAGTGTCAGTGACAGGAGAAGTGCCAGGAGCAGTGTCAGGAGCAGGGTCAGTGTCAGGAGCAACGTCAGGAGCAGTGACAGGAGCAGTGTCAGTGTCTGTAGCAGTACAATGAGCAGTGTCAGTGTCAGGAGCTGTGTCAGTGTCAGGAGCAGTGCCAGTGTCAGTGCCAGGAGCAGTGACAGGAGCAGTGTCAGGTGCAGCGACAGAGTCAGGAGCATTCTCAGGTGCAGTGTCAGGAGCAGAGCCAGGAGCAGTGTCAGTGTCAGTAGCAGTGTCAGTGTCTTTATCAGGAGCAGTGTCAGTGTCAGGAGCAGTGTGAGGAGCAGTGTCAGTGTCAGGAGCAGTGTCAGGGGCAGTGCCAGGAGCAGTGTCAGTGTCAGAAGCAGTGTTAGAGTCAGTATCAGGAGCAGCCTCAGTGTCAGGAGCAGTTTGAGGAGCAGTGCCTGTATCAGGAGCAGCGTCAGGAGCAGTGTCAGTGACAGGAGAAGTGCCAGGAGCAGTGTCAGGTGCAGTGTTAGTGTCAGGAGCAGTGTCAGGATCAGAGTCAGTGACTGGAGCAGTGTCAGGAGCAGTGTCAGGAGCAGTGTCAGGAGCAGTGTCAGTGACAGGAGATGTGTCAGGAACAGTGTCAGCAGAGGGGTCAGTGTCAGGAGCAGTGTCAGGAGCAGTGCCAGGAGCAGGTCCTATGTCAGTAGCAGTGTCAGTGTCAGGAGCAGTGTGAGGGGCTGTGTCAGTAGCAGTATCAGCAGCAGTGTCTGCGGCAGGTGCAGCGTCAGGAGCAGCGTCAGTATCAGAAGCAGTTTGAGGAGCAGTGTCAGTGTCAGGAGCAGTGTCAGTGTCACGTGCTGTCACAGGAGCAGTGTCAGTGTGTGCAGCAATGTCACGAGCAGCGTCACGAGCAGTGTCATTGTCATCAGCAGTGTCAGGAGCACTGTCAGTGCCAGGAGCAGTGTCAGTGTCAGGATCTGTGTCAGGAGCAGTGTTTGGAGCAGTGTCAGTGACAGGACCTGTGTCAGTGTCAGGAGTAGTGTCAGGAGCAGTGTCAGTGTCAGGAGCAGTGTCAGGAGCAGGGTCAGGAGCAGTGTCAGTGTCACGAGCTGTCACACCAGCAGTGTCAGTGTGTGCAGCTATGTCACGAGCAGTGTCACGAGCAGTGTCATTGTCATCAGCAGTGTCAGGAGCACTGTCAGTGCCAGGAGCAGTGTCAGTGTCAGGATCTGTGTCAGGAGCAGTGTCAGGAGCAGGGTTAGTGACAGGACCTGTGTCAGTGTCAGGAGCAGTGCCAGGAGGTGTGTCAGTGTCAGTGTCAGGAGCAGTGTCAGGAGCAGTGTCAGTGTCAGGAGCAGTGCCAGTGTCAGTGTCAGGAGCAGTGACAGGAGCAGTGTCAGGTGCAGCGTCAGAGTCAGGGGCATTCTCAGGTGCAGTGTCAGGAGCAGAGCCAGGAGCAGTGTCAGTGTCAGTAGCAGTGTCAGTGTCATTATCAGGAGCAGTGTCAGTGTCAGGAGCAGTGTGAGGAGCAGTGTCAGTGTGAGGAGCATATTCAAGGGCATTCTCAGGAACAGCAGCAGTGCCAGTGTCAGCAGCAGTGTCAGGAACAGTGTCAGGAGCATTCTCAGGATCAGCAGCACCGTCAGTGTCAGGAGCAGTGACAGGAGAAGTGTCAGTGACAGCAGCTATTTCAGGAGTAGTGTCAGGTGCAGTTTCAGTGTCAGTGACTGGAGCTGTGTCAGGAGCATTGTCAGGATCACCAGCAGTGTCAGTGTAAGGAGCATGGTCAGTGGCAGTGCCAGTGTCAGTATCAGGAGCAGTGTCAGGAGCAGCGTCAGGAGCAGTGCCAGGAGCAGAGCCAGGAGCAGTGCCTGCGCCAGGAGCAGCGTCAGAGTCAGGAGCTGTGACAGGAGCAGTGTCAGGAGCAGAGCCAGGCGCAGTGTCAGTGTCAGTAGCAGTGTCTGTGTCATTATCAGGAGCAGTGTCAGTGTCAGGAGCAGTGTGAGGAGCAGTGTCAGTGTCAGGAGCAGTGTCAGGAGCAGTGTCAGTGCGAGGAGCAGATTCAGGTGCATTCTCAGGAACAGCAGCAGTGCCAGTGTCAGCAGCAGTGTCAGCAGCAGTGTCAGTGTCAGGAGCAGTGTCAGAGGCATTCTCAGGATCAGCAGCACCGTCAGTGTCAGGAGCAGTGACAGGAGAAGTGTCAGTGACAGCAACTATTTCAGGAGTAGTGTCAGGTGCAGTATCAGTGTCAGTGACTGGAGCAGTGTTAGGAGCATTGTCAGGATCAGCAGCAGCGTCAGTGTCAGGAGCATGGTCAGTAGCAGTGCCAGTGTCAGTATCAGGAGCAGTGTCAGGAGCAGTGTGAGTGTCAGGAGCAGTGTTAGGAGCAGAGCCAGGAGCAGTGCCTGTGTCAGGAGCAGTGTCAGTGTCAGAAGCAGTGTCAGTGTCAGTATCAGGAGCAGTGCCTGTCTCAGAAGCAGTGGCAGGGGCAGTGCCAGGAGCAGTGTCAGTGTCAGAAGCAGTGTTAGTGTCAGTATCAGGAGCAGCCTCAGTGTCAGGAGCAGTTTGAGGAGCAGTGCCAGTGTCAGGAGCAGTTTCAGGAGCAGTTTCAGTGTCAGGAGCAGAGTCAGGGGCATTCTCAGGTTTAGCAGCAGTGCCAGTGTCAGGAGCAGTGACAGGAGCAGTGTCAGTGTCAGGAGCAGTGTCAGGAGCAGTGTCAGATGCAGTGTCAGTGTCAGGAGCATTACCAAGAGCATTGTCAGGATCAGCAGCAGTGTCTGTGTCAGGAGCAGTGTCAGGAGCACTGTCAGTGACAGGAGAAGTGCCAGGAGCAGTGTCAGGTGCAGTGTTAGTGTCAGGAGCAGTGTCAGGATCAGAGTCAGTGTCTGGAGCAGTGTCAGGAGCAGTGTCAGGAGCAGTGTCAGGAGCAGTGTCAGTGTCAGGAGCTGTGTCAGGAGCAGTGCCTGGAGCAGTGTCAGGAACAGTGTCAGCAGAAGGGTCAGTGTCAGGAGCAGTGTCAGGAGCAGTGTCAGTGTCAGGAGCAGTGTCATGAGCAGTGTCTGGAGCAGTGTCAGTGTCAGGAGCAGTGTCAGTGTCAGGAGCAGTGTCAGTGTCAGTGTCAGCAGCAGTGACAGGAGCAGTGTCAGGTGCAGCGTCAGTGTCAGGAGCATTCTCAGGTGCAGTGTCAGTGTCAGGAGCAGTGTGAGGAGCAGTGTCAGTGTCAGGAGCAGTGTGAGGAGCAGTGTCAGAGACAGGACCTGTGTCAGTGTCAGGAGCAGTGCCAGGAGGTGTGTCAGTGTCAGTGTCAGGAGCAGTGTCAGGAGCACTGTCAGTGCCAGGAGCATTGTCAGAAGCAGTGTCAGTGTCAGGAGCAGTGTCAGGAGCAGTGTCAGGTGCAGCGTCAGGAGCAGTGTCGGGTGCAGCGTCAGTGACAGGAGCATTCTCAGGTGCAGTGTCAGAGTCAGGAGCAGTGTGAGGAGCAGTGTCTGTGTCAGGAGCAGTGTGAGGAGCAGTGTCTGTGTCAGGAACAGTGTCAGGACCTGTGTCAGTTTCAGGAGCAGTGTCAGGACAAGCGTCAGTGTCAGGACCAGTGTCAGGAGCAGTATCAGGAGCAGTGTCAGTGTCGGGAGCAGTGTCAGGAGCAGTGTCAGTGTCAGTAGCAGTGTGAGGAGCAGTGTCAGTGTCAGGAGCAGTGTCAGGACCAGTGACAGATTCAGGAGCAGTGTCAGGACAAGTGTCGGTGTCAGGAGCAGTGTGAGGGGCAGTGTAAGTGACAGGACCAGTGTCAGTGTCAGGAGCATTGTCAGTGTCAGGAGCAGTGTCAGGGTCAGTGTCAGGAGCAGTGACAGGAGCAGTGTCAGGTGCAGCGTCAGTGTCAGGAGCATTCTCAGGTGCAGTGTCAATGTCAGGAGCAGTGTGAGGAGCAGTGTCGGTGTCAGGAGCAGTGTGACGAGCAGTGTCAGTGTCAGGAGCAGTGTCAGGGTCAGTGTCAGGAGCAGTGACAGGAGCAGTGTCAGGTGCAGCGTCAGTGTCAGGAGCATTCTCAGGCGCAGTGTCAGTGTCAGGAACAGTGTGAGGAGCAGTGTCGGTGTCAGGAGCAGTGTGAGGAGCAGTGTCAGTGACAGGACCTGTGTCAGTGTCAGGAGCAGTGCCAGGAGGTGTGTCAGTGTCAGCGTCAGGAGCAGTGTCAGGAGCAGTGTCAGTGCCAGCAGCAGTGTCAGGAGCAGGGTCAGGGGCAGTGTCAGTGGCAGTGTCAGTGTCAGGAGCAGAGTCAGGACCAGTGCCAATGTCAGGAGCTGTGTAGGGAGCATTGCCAGGATCACCAGCAGTGCCTGTGTCAGGAGCAGTGACAGGATTAGTGTCAGTGTTAGGAGCAGTGTGACGAGCAGTATCAGTGACAGGAGCAGTGTCAGTGACAGGAGCAGTGTCAGGAGCAGTGTCAGGAGCATTGTCAGGATCAGCAGCAGTGTCAGTGTCAGGAGCAGTGTCAGGAGCATTGTCAGTGTCAGGAGCAGTGTCATGAGCAGTGTCTGGAGCAGTGTCAGCGTCAGGAGCATTGTCAGTGCCAGGAGCAGTGTCAGTGTCAGTGTCAGGAACAGTGACAGGAGCAGTGTCAGGTGCAGCGTCAGTGTCAGGAGCGTTCTCAGGTGCAGTGTCAGTTTCAGGAGCAGTGTGAGGAGCAGCATCAGTGTCAGGAGCAGTGTCAGGACCAGTGTCAGATTCAGGAGCAGTGTCAGGACAAGTGTCGGTGTCAGGAGCAGTGCGAGGAGCAGTGTCAGTGACAGGACCAGTGTCAGTGTCAGGAGCAGTGTCAGTGCCAGTATCAGGAGCAGTGTCTGTGTCAGGAGCATGGTCAAGTGCAGTGTCAGGAGCAGTGTCAGGTGCAGCGTGAGTGTCAGGAGCATTCTCAGGTGCAGTGTCAGTGTCAGGAGCAGTGTGACGAGCAGTGTCAGTGACAGGACCTGTGTCAGTGTCAGGAGCAGTGCCAGGTGGTGTGTCAGTGTCAGTGTCAGGAGCAGTGTCAGGAGCAGTGTCAGTGCCAGGAGCAGTGTCAGGAGCATGGTCAGGGGCAGTGTCAGTGGCAGTGTCAGTGTCAGGAGCAGAGTCAGGACCAGTGCCAATGCCAGGAGCTGTGTAGGGAGCATTGCCAGGATCACCAGCAGTGCCTGTGTCAGGAGCAGTGACAGGAGAAGTGTCAGTGACAGCAGCTATTTCAGGAGTAGTGTCAGGTGCAGTGTCAGTGTCAGTGACTGGAGCAGTGTCAGGAGCATTGTCAGGACAAGCAGCAGTGTCAGTGTCAGGTGCATGGTCAGTAGCAGTGCCAGTGTCAGTATCAGGAGCAGTGTGAGGAGCAGTGTCAGGAGCAGTGTCAGTGTCAGGAGCAGTGTCAGTGTCAGGAGGAGTGTCAGGAGCATTCTCAGGATCAGCAGCACCGTCAGTGTCAGGAGCAGTGACAGGAGAAGTGTCAGTGACAGCAGCTATTTCAGGAGTAGTGTCAGGTGCAGTGTCAGTGTCAGTGGCTGGAGCAGTGTCAGGAGCATTGTCAGGATCAGCAGCAGTGTCAGTGTCAGCAGCATGCTCAGTAGCAGTGCCAATGTCAGTATCAGGAGCAGTGTCAGGAGCAGTGTCAGAGTCAGGAGCAGTGTCAGGAGCAGTGTCAGGAGCAGTGTCAGTGTCAGCAGTTGTGTCAGGAGCAGTGTCAGGGTCAGAGTCAGAGACAGGAGCATTGTCGGGGTCAGTGTCTGTGTCAGGAGCAGTGACAGGAGAAGTGTCAGTGTCTGGAGCTGTGTCAGTGTCAGTGTCAGTGTCAGGAGCAGTGTCAGGAGCAGTGTCAGGAACATTGTCAGGATCACCAGCAGTGTCTGTATCAGGAAAAGTGCCAGGAGCAGTGTCAGTGACACGAGCTGTGTCAGGAGCAGTGTCAGGAGCAGTGTCAGTGTCAGGAGCAGTGTCATGAGCAGTGTCTGGAGCAGTGTCAGTGTCACGAGCAGTGTCAGTGTCAGGAGCAGTGTCAGTGTCAGTGGCTGGAGCAGTGTCAGTGTCAGTGGCTGGAGCAGTGTCAGGAGCATTGTCAGGATCAGCAGCAGTGTCAGTGTCAGCAGCATGCTCAGTAGCAGTGCCAATGTCAGTATCAGGAGCAGTGTCAGGAGCAGTGTCAGAGTCAGGAGCAGTGTCTTTGTGAGCACCAGTGTCAGGAACAGTGGCAGGAGCAGTGTCAGGTCCAGTGCCAGTGTCAGGAGCAGTGTCAGTGTCAGCTGCAATGTTAGGAACAGTGTCAGGGGTAGTGTCAGTGTCAGGAGCAGTGTTAGGGGCAGTGTCAGTGTCTGGAGCAGTTTCAGGAGCAGTGAAAGGAGCAGGGTCAGTGTCAGGAGCAATGTCAGGAGCAGTGACACGACCAGTGACAGTGTCTGTAGCAGTACAAGGAGCAGTGTCAGTGTCAGGAGCAGTGTCAGTGTCAGGAGCAGTGCCAGTGTCAGTGTCAGGAGCAGAGCCAGGAGCAGTGTCAGTGTCAGTAGCAGTGTCAGTGTCATTATCAGGAGCAGTGTCAGTGTCAGGAGCAGTGTGAGGAGCAGTGTCAGTGTCAGGAGCAGTGTCAGGAGCAGTGTCAGTGTGAGGAGCATATTCAGGGGCATTCTCAGGAACAGCAGCAGTGCCAGTGTCAGCAGCAGTGTCAGGAGCAGTGTCAGAAGCATTCTCAGGATCAGCAGCACCGTCAGTGTCAGGAGCAGTGACAGGAGAAGTGTCAGTGACAGCAGCAATTTCAGGAGTAGTGTCAGGTGCAGTGCCAGTGTCAGTGACTGGAGCTGTGTCAGGAGCATTGTCAGGATCACCAGCAGTGTCAGTGTCAGGAGCATGGTCAGTGGCAGTGCCAGTGTCAGTATCAGGAGCAGTGTCAGGAGCAGTGTCAGTGACAGGAGAAGTGCCAGGAGCAGTGTCAGGTGCAGTGTTAGTGTCAGGAGCAGTGTCAGGATCAGAGTCAGTGTCTGGAGCAGTGTCAGGAGCAGTGTCAGGAGCAGTGTCAGGAGCAGTGTCAGTGTCAGGAGCTGTGTCAGGAGCAGTGTCTGGAGCAGTGTCAGGATCAGTGTCAGCGGAAGGGTCAGTGTCAGGAGCAGTGTCAGGAGCAGAGCCAGGAGCAGGTCCTATGTCAGTAGCAGTGTCAGTGTCAGGAACAGTGTCAGGGGCAGCGTCAGTAACAGTATCAGCAGCACTGTCTGCGTCAGGTGCAGCGTCAGGAGCAGCGTCAGTATCAGGAGCAGTTTGAGGAGCAGTGTCAGTGTCAGGAGCAGTGTCAGTGTCACGAGCTGTCACACGAGCAGTGTCAGTGTGTGCAGCAATGTCACGAGCAGTGTCAGGAGCAATGTCAGTGTCAGGAGCAGTCTCTGGTGCAGCGTCAGTGTCAGGAGCATTCTCAGTTGCAGTGTCAGTGTCAGGAGCAGTGTGAGGAGCAGTGTCAGTGTCAGGAGCAGTGTGAGGAGCAGTGTCAGTGACAGGACCTGTGTCAGTGTCAGGAGCAGTGCCAGGAGGTGTGTCAGTGTCAGTGTCAGGAGCAGTGTCAGGAGCACTGTCAGTGTCAGGAGCTGTGTCAGGAGCAGTGTCAGTGTCAGGAGCAGTGTCAGGAGCAGGGTCAGGAGCAGTGTCAGTGGCAATATCAGGAGCAGTGCCTGTGTCAGGAGTAGTGTCAGGTGCAGCGTCAGGAGCAGTGTCGGGTGCAGCGTCAGTGTCAGGAGCTTTCTCAGGTGCAGTGTCAGAGTCAGGAGCAGTGACAGGAGAAGTGGCAATGACAGCAGCTATTTCAGGAGTAGTGTCACGTGCAGTGTCAGTGTCAGTGACTGGAGCAGGTTCAGGTACAGTGCCAGTGTCAGGAGCAGTGTCAGTGTCAGCTGCAATGTTACGAACAGTGTCAGGGTTACTGTCAGTTTCAGGAGCCGTGTTAGGAGCAGTGTCAGTGTCTGGAGCAGTTTCAGGAGCAGTGTCAGGTGCAGCGTCAGTGTTAGGAGCATTCTCAGGTGTAGTGTCAGTGTCAGGAGCAGTGTGAGGATCAGTGTCAGTGTCAGGAGCAGTGTGAGGAGCAGTGTCAGTGACAGGACCTGTGTCAGTGTCAGGAGCAGTGCCAGGTGGTGTGTCAGTGTCAGTGTCAGGAGCATGGTCAGGGGCAGTGTCAGTGGCAGTGTCAGTGTCAGGAGCAGAGTCAGGACCAGTGCCAATGCCAGGAGCTGTGTAGGGAGCATTGCCAGGATCACCAGCAGTGCCTGTGTCAGGAGCAGTGACAGGAGAAGTGTCAGTGACAGCAGCTATTTCAGGAGTAGTGTCAGGTGCAGTGTCAGTGTCAGTGACTGGAGCAGTGTCAGGAGCATTGTCAGGACAAGCAGCAGTGTCAGTGTCGGATGCATGGTCAGTAGCAGTGCCAGTGTCAGTATCAGGAGCAGTGTGAGGAGCAGTGTCAGGAGCAGTGTCAGTGTCAGGAGCAGTGTCAGTGTCAGGAGGAGTGTCAGGAGCATTCTCAGGATCAGCAGCACCGTCAGTGTCAGGAGCAGTGACAGGAGAAGTGTCAGTGACAGCAGCTATTTCAGGAGTAGTGTCAGGTGCAGTGTCAGTGTCAGTGGCTGGAGCAGTGTCAGGAGCATTGTCAGGATCAGCAGCAGTGTCAGTGTCAGCAGCATGCTCAGTAGCAGTGCCAATGTCAGTATCAGGAGCAGTGTCAGGAGCAGTGTCAGAGTCAGGAGCAGTGTCAGGAGCAGTGTCAGGAGCAGTGTCAGTGTCAGCAGTTGTGTCAGGAGCAGTGTCAGGGTCAGTGTCAGAGACAGGAGCATTGTCGGGGTCAGTGTCTGTGTCAGGAGCAGTGACAGGAGAAGTGTCAGTGTCTGGAGCTGTGTCAGTGTCAGTGTCAGTGTCAGGAGCAGTGTCAGGAGCAGTGTCAGGAGCAGTGTCAGTGTCAGGAGCAGTGTCATGAGCAGTGTCTGGAGCAGTGTCAGTGTCAGGAGCAGTGTCAGTGTCAGGAGCAGTGTCAGTGTCAGTGGCTGGAGCAGTGTCAGGAGCATTGTCAGGATCAGCAGCAGTGTCAGTGTCAGCAGCATGCTCAGTAGCAGTGCCAATGTCAGTATCAGGAGCAGTGTCAGGAGCAGTGTCAGAGTCAGGAGCAGTGTCTTTGTGAGCAACAGCGTCAGGAACAGTGGCAGGAGCAGTGTCAGTGTCAGGAGCAGTGTCAGGTCCAGTGCCAGTGTCAGGAGCAGTGTCAGTGTCAGCTGCAATGTTAGGAACAGTGTCAGGGGTAGTGTCAGTGTCAGGAGCAGTGTTAGGTGCAGTGTCAGTGTCTGGAGCAGTTTCAGGAGCAGTGTCAGGAGCATGGTCAATAGCAGTGCCTGTGTCAGTATCAGGAGCAGTGTGAGGAGCAGTGTCAGGAGCAGTGTCAGTGTCAGGAGCAGTTTCTTTGTGAGCACCAGTGTCAGGAACAGTGGCAGGAGCAGTGTCAGGAGCAGTGTCAGGTCCAGTGCCAGTGTCAGGAGCAGTGTCAGTGTCAGCTGCAATGTTAGGAACAGTGTCAGGTGTAGTGTCAGTGTCAGCAGCAGCGTTAGGAGCAGTGTCAGTGTCTGGAGCAGTTTCAGGAGCAGTGTCAGGAGCAGGGTCAGTGTCAGGAGCAATGTCAGGAGCAGTGACAGGAGCAGTGTCAGTGTCTGTAGCAGTTCAAGGAGCAGTGTCAGTGTCAGGAGCAGTGTCAGTGTCAGGAGCAGTGCCAGTGTCATTGTCAGGAGCAGTGGCAGGAGCAGTGTCAGGTGCAGCGTCAGAGTCACGAGCACCCTCAGGTGCAGTGTCAGGAGCAGAGCCAGGAGCAGTGTCAGTGTCAGTAGCAGTGTGAGTGTCATTATCAGGAGCAGTGTCAGTGTCAGGAGCAGTGTGAGGAGCAGTGTCAGTGTCAGGAGCAGTGTCAGTGTCAGGAGCAGTGTCAGGAGCAGTGTCAGTGTGAGGAGCAGATTCAGGGGCATTCTCAGGAACAGCAGCAGAGCCTGTGTCAGCAGCAGTGTCAGGAGCAGTGTCAGTGTCAGGAGGAGTGTCAGGAGCATTCTCAAGATCAGCAGCACCGTCAGTGTCAGGAGCAGTGACAGGAGAAGTGTCAGTGACAGCAGCTATTTCAGGAGTAGTGTCAGGTGCAGTGTCAGTGTCAGTGGCTGGAGCAGTGTCAGGAGCATTGTCAGGATCAGCAGCAGTGTCAGTGTCAGCAGCATGCTCAGTAGCAGTGCCAATGTCAGTATCAGGAGCAGTGTCAGGAGCAGTGTCAGAGTCAGGAGCAGTGTCAGGAGCAGTGTCAGGAGCAGTGTCAGTGTCAGGAGTTGTGTCAGGAGCAGTGTCAGGGTCAGTGTCAGAGACAGGAGCAGTGTCGGGGTCAGTGTCTGTGGCAGGAGCAGTGACAGGAGCAGTGTCAGTGTCTGGAGCTGTGTCAGTGTCAGTGTCAGTGTCAGGAGCAGTGTCAGGAGCAGTGTCAGGAACATTGTCAGGATCACCAGCAGTGTCTGTATCAGGACCAGTGCCAGGAGCAGTGTCAGTGACACGAGCTGTGTCAGGAGCAGTGTCAGCAGCAGTGTCAGTGTCAGGAGCAGTGTCAGGAGCAGTGTCAGTGTCAGGAGCAGTGTCATGAGCAGTGTCTGGATCAGTGTCAGTGTCAGGAGCGGTGTGAGTGTCAGGAGAAGTGTCAGTGTCAGTGTCAGGAGCAGTGACAGAAGCAGTGTCATGTGCAGCGTCAGTGTCAGCAGCATTCTCAGGTGCAGTGTCAGTGTCAGCAGCAGTGTGAGGAGCAGTGTCAGTGTCAGGAGCAGTGTGAGGAGCAGTGTCAGTGACAGGACCTGTGTCAGTGTCAGGAGCAGTGCCAGGTGGTGTGTCAGTGTCAGTGTCAGGAGCAGTGTCAGGAGCACTGTCAGTGTCAAGAGCAGTGTCAGGAGCAGTGTCAGTGCCAGGAGCAGTGTCAGGAGCAGGGTCAGGGGCAGTGTCAGTGGCAGTGTCAGTGTCAGGAGCATAGTCAGGACCAGTGCCAATGTCAGGAGCTGTGTAGGGAGCATTGCCAGGATCACCAGCAGTGCCTGTGTCAGGAGCAGTGACAGGAGAAGTGTCAGTGACAGCAGCTATTTCAGGAGTAGTGTCAGGTGCAGTGTCAGTGTCAGTGACTGGAGCAGTGTCAGGAGCATTGTCAGGATAAGCAGCAGTGTCAGTGTCAGGTGCATGGACAGTAGCAGTGCCAGTATCAGTATCAGGAGCAGTGTGAGGAGCAGTGTCAGGAGCAGTGTCAGTGTCAGGAGCAGTGTCTTTGTGAGCACCAGTGGCAGGAACAGTGGTAGGAGCAGTGTCAGTGTCAGGAGCAGTGTCAGGTCCAGTGCCAGTGTCAGGAGCAGTGTCAGTGTCAGCTGCAATGTTAGGAACAGTGTCAGGGGTAGTGTCAGTGTCAGGAGCAGTGTTAGGAGCAGTGTCAGTGTCTGGAGCAGTTTCAGGAGCAGTGTCAGGAGCATGGTCAGTAGCAGTGCCAGTGTCAGTATCAGGAGCAGTGTGAGGAGCAGTGTCAGGAGCAGTGTCAGTGTCAGGAGCAGTGTCTTTGTGAGCACCAGTGTCAGGAACAGTGGCAGGAGCAGTGTCAGTGTCAGGAGCAGTGTCAGGTCCAGTGCCAGTGTCAGGAGCAGTGTCAGTGTCAGCTGCAATGTTAGGAACAGTGTCAGGGGTAGTGTCAGTGTCAGCAGCAGTGTTAGGAGCAGTGTCAGTGTCAGGAGCAGTGTGAGGAGCAGTGTCAGTGTCAGGAGCAGTGTCAGGAGCAGTGTCAGTGTGAGGAGCATATTCAGGGGCATTCTCAGGAACAGCAGCAGTGCCAGTGTCAGCAGCAGTGTCTGGAGCAGTGTCAGGAGCAGTGTCTGGAGCAGTGTCAGTAGCTGTGTCAGGAGCAGTGTCTGGAGCAGTGTCAGGAACAGTGTCAGCGGAAGGGTCAGTGTCAGGAGCAGTGTCAGGAGCAGAGCCAGGAGCAGGTCCTATGTCAGTAGCAGTGTCAGTGTCAGGAGCAGTGTCAGGGGCAGCGTCAGTAGCAGTATCAGCAGCAGTGTCTGCGTCAGGTGCAGCGTCAGTAGCAGTGTCAGTGTCAGGAGCAGTTTGAGGAGCAGTGTCAGTGTCAGGAGCAGTGTCAGTGTCACGAGCTGTCACAGGAGCAGTGTCAGTGTGTGCAGCAATGTCACGAGCAGTGTCAGGAGCAATGTCAGTGTCAGGAGCAGTGTCAGGAGCAGTGACAGGAGCAGTGTCAGGTGCAGCGTCAGTGTCAGGAGCAGTGTCAGGAGCAGTGTCAGGTGCAGTGTTAGTGTCAGGAGCAGTGTCAGGATCAGAGTCAGTGTCTGGAGCAGTGTCAGGAGCAGTGTCAGGAGCAGTGTCAGTGTCAGTGTCAGGAGCAGTGACAGAGGCAGTGTCAGGTGCAGCGTCAGTGTTAGGAGCATTCTCAGGTGCAGTGTCAGTGTCAGGAGCAGTGTGAGGATCAGTGTCAGTGTCAGGAGCAGTGTGAGGAGCAGTGTCAGTGACAGGACCTGTGTCAGTGTCAGGAGCAGTGCCAGGTGGTGTGTCAGTGTCAGTGTCAGGAGCAGTGTCAGGAGCAGTGTCAGTGCCAGGAGCAGTGTCAGGAGCATGGTCAGGGGCAGTGTCAGTGGCAGTGTCAGTGTCAGGAGCAGAGTCAGGACCAGTGCCAATGCCAGGAGCTGTGTAGGGAGCATTGCCAGGATCACCAGCAGTGCCTGTGTCAGGAGCAGTGACAGGAGAAGTGTCAGTGACAGCAGCTATTTCAGGAGTAGTGTCAGGTGCAGTGTCAGTGTCAGTGGCTGGAGCAGTGTCAGTGTCAGTGGCTGGAGCAGTGTCAGGAGCATTGTCAGGATCAGCAGCAGTGTCAGTGTCAGCAGCATGCTCAGTAGCAGTGCCAATGTCAGTATCAGGAGCAGTGTCAGGAGCAGTGTCAGAGTCAGGAGCAGTGTCTTTGTGAGCACCAGTGTCAGGAACAGTGGCAGGAGCAGTGTCAGGTCCAGTGCCAGTGTCAGGAGCAGTGTCAGTGTCAGCTGCAATGTTAGGAACAGTGTCAGGGGTAGTGTCAGTGTCAGGAGCAGTGTTAGGGGCAGTGTCAGTGTCTGGAGCAGTTTCAGGAGCAGTGAAAGGAGCAGGGTCAGTGTCAGGAGCAATGTCAGGAGCAGTGACACGACCAGTGACAGTGTCTGTAGCAGTACAAGGAGCAGTGTCAGTGTCAGGAGCAGTGTCAGTGTCAGGAGCAGTGCCAGTGTCAGTGTCAGGAGCAGAGCCAGGAGCAGTGTCAGTGTCAGTAGCAGTGTCAGTGTCATTATCAGGAGCAGTGTCAGTGTCAGGAGCAGTATCAGGGGCAATGTCAGTGTCACGAGCAGTGTCAGGAGCAGTGTCAGTGTCAGGAGCAGTGCCAGTGTCAGTGTCAGGAGCAGTGACAGGAGCAGTGTCAGGTGCAGCGTCAGAGTCAGGAGCGCTCTCAGGTGCAGTGTCAGGAGCAGAGCCAGGAGCAGTGTCAGTGTCAGTAGCAGTGTCAGTGTCATTATCAGGAGCAGTGTCAGTGTCAGGAGCAGTGTGAGGAGCAGTGTCAGTGTCAGGAGCAGTGTCAGGAGCAGTGTCAGTGTGAGGAGCATATTCAGGGGCATTCTCAGGAACAGCAGCAGTGCCAGTGCAAGCAGCAGAGTCAGCAGCAGTGTCAGTGTCAGGAGCAGTGTCAGGAGCATTCTCAGGATCAGCAGCACCGTCAGTGTCAGGAGCAGTGACAGGAGAAGTGTCAGTGACAGCAACTATTTCAGGAGTAGTGTCAGGAGCAGTGTCAGTGTCAGGAGCATTGTCAGGACCAGTGCCAGTGTCAGGAGCAGTGTCCGTGTCAGGAGCAGTGTCAGGACCAGTGCCAGTGTCAGGAGCAGTGTCAGTGTGAGCAGCCGTGTCAGGAACAGTGGCAGGAGCAGTGTCAGTGTCACGAGCTGTCTCAGGAGCAGTGTCAGTGTCTGGAGCAATGTCGCGGGCAGTGTCAGGAGCAGTGTCAGTGTCAGGAGCAGTGCCAGGAGGTGTGTCAGTGTCAGTGTCAGGAGCAGTGTCAGGAGCACTGTCAGTGTCAGGAGTAGTGTCAGGAGCAGTGTCAGTGTCAGGAGCAGTGTCAGGAGCAGGGTCAGGAGCAGTGTCAGTGTCACGAGCTGTCACACGAGCAGTGTCAGTGTGTGCAGCAATGTCACGAGCAGTGTCACGAGCAGTGTCATTGTCATCAGCAGTGTCAGGAGCACTGTCAGTGCCAGGAGCAGTGTCAGTGTCAGGATCTGTGTCAGGAGCAGTGTGAGGAGCAGGGTTAGTGACAGGACCTGTGTCAGTGTCAGGAGCAGTGCCAGGAGGTGTGTCAGTGTCAGTGTCAGGAGCAGTGTCAGGAGCGCTGTCAGTGTCAGGAGCAGTGTCAGGAGCAGTGTCAGTGTGAGGATCAGTGTCAGCAGCAGTGTCTGGAGTAGTGTCAGTGTCAGGAGCAGTGTCAGTGTCAGGAGCAGTGTCAGTGTCAGTGTCAGGAGCAGTGACAGGAGCAGTGTCAGGTGCAGCGTCAGTGTCAGGAGCATTCTCAGGTGCAGTGTCAGTGTCAGGAGCAGTGTGAGGAGCAGTGCCAGTGTCAGGAGCAGTGTCAGGACCAGTGTCAGATTCAGGAGCAGTGTCAGGACAAGTGTCGGTGTCAGGAGCAGTGTGAGGAGCAGTATCAGTGACAGGACCAGTGTCAGTGTCAGGAGCAGTGTCAGTGCCAGTATCAGGAGCAGTGTCTGTGTCAGGAGCAGTGTCAGGTGCAGTGTCAGGAGCAGAGTCAGGTGCAGCGTGAGTGTCAGGAGCATTCTCAGGTGCAGTGTCAGTGTCAGGAGCAGTGTGACGAGCAGTGTCAGTGTCAGGAGCAGTGTCAGGACCAGTGTCAGTTTCAGCAGCATTGTCAGGACAAGTGTCAATGTCAGGTGCAGCGTCAGGTGCACTGTCAGGGGCAGTGTCAGTGCCAGGAGCAGTGTCAGGAGCAGGGTCAGGGGCAGTGTCAGTGGCAGTGTCAGTGTCAGGAGCAGAGTCAGGACCAGTGCCAATGTCAGGAGCTGTGTAGGGAGCATTGCCAGGATCACCAGCAGTGCCTGTGTCAGCAGCAGTGACAGGAGCAGTGTCAGTGTTAGGAGCAGTGTGACGAGCAGTATCAGTGATAGGAGCAGTGTCAGTGACAGGAGCAGTGTCAGGAGCAGTGTCAGTGGCTGGAGCAGTTTCAGTGTCTGGAGCAGTTTCAGGAGTAGTGTCAGGAACAGGGTCAGTGTCAGGAGCAGTGTCAGGAGCAGTGTGAGGAGCAGTGTCAGTGTCAGTATCAGGAGCAGTGTTAGTGTCAGTAGCAGAGTCAGGAGCAGAGTCAGTGTCAGGAGCAGAGCCAGGAGCAGTGTCAGTGTCAGGAGCAGTGTCAGGAGCATTCTCAGGATCAGCAGCACCGTCAGTGTCAGGAGCAGTGACAGGAGAAGTGTCAGTGACAGCAGCTATTTCAGGAGTAGTGTCAGGTGCAGTGTCAGTGTCAGTGGCTGGAGCAGTGTCAGGAGCATTGTCAGCATCAGCAGCAGTGTCAGTGTCAGCAGCATGGTCAGTAGCAGTGCCAGTGTCAGTATCAGGAGCAGTGTCAGGAGCAGTGTCAGAGTCAGGAGCAGTGTCAGGAGCAGTGTCAGGAGCAGTGTCAGTGTCAGGAGCTGTGTCAGGAGCAGTGTCAGGGTCAGTGTCAGAGACACGAGCATTGTCGGGGTCAGTGTCAGTGTTAGGAGCAGTGACAGGAGCAGTGTCAGTGTCTGGAGCTGTGTCAGTGTCAGTGTCAGTGTCAGGAGCATTGTTAGGAGCAGTGTCAGGAACATTGTCAGGATCACCAGCAGTGTCTGTATCAGGAGCAGTGCCAGGAGCAGTGTCAGTGACGCGAGCTGTGTCAGGAGCAGTGTCAGGAGCAGTGTCAGTGTCAGGAGCAGTGTCAGTAGCAGTGTGAGTGTCAGGAGCGGTATCAGGGGCAATGTCAGTGTCACGAGCAGTGTCTGGAGCAGTGTCAGTGTCTGTATCAGGAGCAGTGCCAGTGACAGGAGCAGTGTCAGTGTGAGCAGCAGTGTCAGGAACAGTGGGAGGAGCAGTGTCAGTGTCAGGAGCTGTGTCAGGAGCAGTGTCAGGAGCATTGTCAGGATCAGCAGCAGTGTCAGTGTCAGGAGCAGTGTCAGGAGCATTGTCAGTGTCAGGAGCAGTGTCATGAGCAGTGTCTGGAGCAGTGTCAGCGTCAGGAGCAGTGTCAGTGCCAGGAGCAGTGTCAGTGTCAGTGTCAGGAACAGTGACAGGAGCAGTGTCAGGTGCAGCGTCAGTGTCAGGAGCATTCTCAGGTGCAGTGTCAGTTTCAGGAGCAGTGTGAGGAGCAGCATCAGTGTCAGGAGCAGTGTCAGGACCAGTGTCAGATTCAGGAGCAGTGTCAGGACAAGTGTCGGTGTCAGGAGCAGTGCGAGGAGCAGTGTCAGTGACAGGACCAGTGTCAGTGTCAGGAGCAGTGTCAGTGCCAGTATCAGGAGCAGTGTCTGTGTCAGGAGCATGGTCAGGTGCAGTGTCAGGAGCAGTGTCAGGTGCAGCGTGAGTGTCAGGAGCATTCTCAGGTGCAGTGTCAGAGTCAGGAGCAGTTTGACGAGCAGTGTCAGTGTCAGGAGCAGTGTGACGAGCAGTGTCAGTGTCAGGAGCAGTGTCAGGACCAGTGTCAGTTTCAGGAGCAGTGTCAGGACAAGTGTCGGTGTCAGGAGCTGTGTGAGGAGCAGTGTCAGTGACAGGACCAGCGTCAGTGTCAGGAGCAGTGTCAGTGCCAGGAGCAGTGTCAGGAGCAGGTTCAGGGGCAGTGTCAGTGGCAGTGTCAGTGTCAGGAGCAGAGTCAGGAGCTGTGCCAATGTCAGGAGCTGTGTATGGAGCATTGCCAGGATCACCAGCAGTGCCTGTGTCAGGAGCAGTGACAGGAGAAGTGTCAGTGGCAGCAGCTATTTCAGGAGTAGTGTCAGGTGCAGTGTCAGTGTCAGTGACTGGAGCAGTGTCAGCAGCATTGTCAGGATAAGCAGCAGTGTCAGTGTCAGGAGCATGGTCAGTAGCAGTGCCAGTGTCAGTAACAGGAGCAGTGTGAGGAGCAGCGTCAGGAGCAGTGTCAGTGTCAGGAGCAGTGTCTTTGTGAGCACCAGTGTCAGGAACAGTGGCAGGAGCAGTGTCAGTGTCAGGAACAGTGTCAGGTCCAGTGCCAGTGTCAGGAGCAGTGTCAGTGTCAGCTGCAATGTTAGGAACAGTGTCAGGGGTTGCGTCAGTGTCAGGAGCAGTGTTAGGAGCAGTGTCAGTGTCTGGAGCAGTTTCAGGAGTAGTGTCAGGAGCATGGTCAGTAGCAGTGCCAGTGTCAGTATCAGGAGCAGTGTGAGGAGCAGCGTCAGGAGCAGTGTCAGTGTCAGGAGCAGTGTCTTTGTGAGCACCAGTGTCAGGAACACTGGCAGGAGCAGTGTCAGTTTCAGGAGCAGTGTCAGGTCCAGTGCCAGTGTCAGGAGCAGTGTCAGTGTCAGCTGCAATGTTAGGAACAGTGTCAGGGGTAGTGTCAGTGTCAGGAGCAGTGTTAGGAGCAGTGTCAGTTTCTGGAGCAGTACAAGGAGCGGTGTCAGTGTCAGGAGCAGTGTCAGTGTCAGGAGCAGTGCCAGTGTCAGTGTCAGGAGCAGTGACAGGAGCAGTGTGAGGAGCAGTGTCAGTGTCAGGAGCATTGCCAAGAGCATTGTCAGGATCAGCAGCAGTGTCTGTGTCAGGAGCAGTGTCAGGAGCAGTGTCAGTGACAGGAGAAGTGCCAGGAGCAGTGTCAGGAGCAGTGCCTGCGCCAGGAGCAGCGTCAGAGTCAGGAGCTGTGTCAGGAGCAGTGTCAGGAGCAGAGCCAGGCGCAGTGTCAGTGTCAGTAGCAGTGTCTGTGTCATTATCAGGAGCAGTGTCAGTGTCAGGAGCAGTGTGAGGAGGAGTGCCAGTGTCAGGAGCAGTGTCAGGAGCAGTGTCAGTGCGAGGAGCAGATTCAGGGGCAATCTCAGGAACAGCAGCAGTGCCAGTGTCAGCAGCAGTGTCAGCAGCAGTGTCAGTGTCAGGAGCAGTGTCAGGAGCATTCTCAGGATCAGCAGCACCGTCAGTGTCAGGAGCAGTGACAGGAGAAGTGTCAGTGACAGCAACTATTTCAGGAGTAGTGTCAGGTGCAGTATCAGTGTCAGTGACTGGAGCAGTGTTAGGAGCATTGTCAGGATCAGCAGCAGTGTCAGTGTCAGGAGCATGGTCAGTAGCAGTGCCAGTGTCAGTATCAGGAGCAGTGTCAGGAGCAGCGTGAGTGTCAGGAGCAGTGTTAGGAGCAGAGCCAGGAGCAGTGCCTGTGTCAGGAGCAGTGTCAGTGTCAGGAGCAGTGTCAGTGTCAGTATCAGGAGCAGTGCCTGTCTCAGGAGCAGTGGCAGGGGCAGTGCCAGGAGCAGTGTCAGTGTCAGAAGCAGTGTTAGTGTCAGTATCAGGAGCAGCCTCAGTGTCAGGAGCAGTTTGAGGAGCAGTGCCAGTGTCAGGAGCAGTGTGAGGAGCAGTTTCAGTGTCAGGAGCAGAGTCAGGGGCATTCTCAGGCTTAGCAGCAGTGCCAGTGTCAGGAGCAGTGACAGGAGCAGTGTCAGTGTCAGGAGCAGTGTCAGGAGCAGTGTCAGGTGCAGTGTCAGTGTCAGGAGCATTGCCAAGAGCATTGTCAGGATCAGCAGCAGTGTCTGTGTCAGGAGCAGTGTCAGGAGCACTGTCAGTGACAGGAGAAGTGCCAGGAGCAGTGTCAGGTGCAGTGTTAGTGTCAGGAGCAGTGTCAGGATCAGAGTCAGTGTCTGGAGCAGTGTCAGGAGCAGTGTCAGGAGCAGTGTCAGTGTCAGTGTCAGGAGCAGTGACAGAGGCAGTGTCAGGTGCAGCGTCAGTGTTAGGAGCATTCTCAGGTGCAGTGTCAGTGTCAGGAGCAGTGTGAGGATCAGTGTCAGTGTCAGGAGCAGTGTGACGAGCAGTGTCAGTGACAGGACCTGTGTCAGTGTCAGGAGCAGTGCCAGGTGGTGTGTCAGTGTCAGTGTCAGGAGCAGTGTCAGGAGCAGTGTCAGTGCCAGGAGCAGTGTCAGGAGCATGGTCAGGGGCAGTGTCAGTGGCAGTGTCAGTGTCAGGAGCAGAGTCAGGACCAGTGCCAATGCCAGGAGCTGTGTAGGGAGCATTGCCAGGATCACCAGCAGTGCCTGTGTCAGGAGCAGTGACAGGAGAAGTGTCAGTGACAGCAGCTATTTCAGGAGTAGTGTCAGGTGCAGTGTCAGTGTCAGTGACTGGAGCAGTGTCAGGAGCATTGTCAGGACAAGCAGCAGTGTCAGTGTCAGGTGCATGGTCAGTAGCAGTGCCAGTGTCAGTATCAGGAGCAGTGTGAGGAGCAGTGTCAGGAGCAGTGTCAGTGTCAGGAGCAGTGTCAGTGTCAGGAGGAGTGTCAGGAGCATTCTCAGGATCAGCAGCACCGTCAGTGTCAGGAGCAGTGACAGGAGAAGTGTCAGTGACAGCAGCTATTTCAGGAGTAGTGTCAGGTGCAGTGTCAGTGTCAGTGGCTGGAGCAGTGTCAGGAGCATTGTCAGGATCAGCAGCAGTGTCAGTGTCAGCAGCATGCTCAGTAGCAGTGCCAATGTCAGTATCAGGAGCAGTGTCAGGAGCAGTGTCAGAGTCAGGAGCAGTGTCAGGAGCAGTGTCAGGAGCAGTGTCAGTGTCAGCAGTTGTGTCAGGAGCAGTGTCAGGGTCAGAGTCAGAGACAGGAGCATTGTCGGGGTCAGTGTCTGTGTCAGGAGCAGTGACAG
Source organism: Calliopsis andreniformis (assembly GCF_051401765.1). NCBI lineage: Eukaryota > Metazoa > Arthropoda > Insecta > Hymenoptera > Andrenidae > Calliopsis > Calliopsis andreniformis. The sequence continues at coordinate 309,493 of NW_027480710.1, read as the reverse complement.
GAGAAGTGTCAGTGTCTGGAGCTGTGTCAGTGTCAGTGTCAGTGTCAGGAGCAGTGTCAGGAGCAGTGTCAGGAACATTGTCAGGATCACCAGCAGTGTCTGTATCAGGAAAAGTGCCAGGAGCAGTGTCAGTGACACGAGCTGTGTCAGGAGCAGTGTCAGGAGCAGTGTCAGTGTCAGGAGCAGTGTCATGAGCAGTGTCTGGAGCAGTGTCAGTGTCACGAGCAGTGTCAGTGTCAGGAGCAGTGTCAGTGTCAGTGGCTGGAGCAGTGTCAGTGTCAGTGGCTGGAGCAGTGTCAGGAGCATTGTCAGGATCAGCAGCAGTGTCAGTGTCAGCAGCATGCTCAGTAGCAGTGCCAATGTCAGTATCAGGAGCAGTGTCAGGAGCAGTGTCAGAGTCAGGAGCAGTGTCTTCGTGAGCACCAGTGTCAGGAACAGTGGCAGGAGCAGTGTCAGGTCCAGTGCCAGTGTCAGGAGCAGTGTCAGTGTCAGCTGCAATGTTAGGAACAGTGTCAGGGGTAGTGTCAGTGTCAGGAGCAGTGTTAGGGGCAGTGTCAGTGTCTGGAGCAGTTTCAGGAGCAGTGAAAGGAGCAGGGTCAGTGTCAGGAGCAATGTCAGGAGCAGTGACACGACCAGTGACAGTGTCTGTAGCAGTACAAGGAGCAGTGTCAGTGTCAGGAGCAGTGTCAGTGTCAGGAGCAGTGCCAGTGTCAGTGTCAGGAGCAGAGCCAGGAGCAGTGTCAGTGTCAGTAGCAGTGTCAGTGTCATTATCAGGAGCAGTGTCAGTGTCAGGAGCAGTGTGAGGAGCAGTGTCAGTGTCAGGAGCAGTGTCAGGAGCAGTGTCAGTGTGAGGAGCATATTCAGGGGCATTCTCAGGAACAGCAGCAGTGCCAGTGTCAGCAGCAGTGTCAGGAGCAGTGTCAGAAGCATTCTCAGGATCAGCAGCACCGTCAGTGTCAGGAGCAGTGACAGGAGAAGTGTCAGTGACAGCAGCAATTTCAGGAGTAGTGTCAGGTGCAGTGCCAGTGTCAGTGACTGGAGCTGTGTCAGGAGCATTGTCAGGATCACCAGCAGTGTCAGTGTCAGGAGCATGGTCAGTGGCAGTGCCAGTGTCAGTATCAGGAGCAGTGTCAGGAGCAGTGTCAGTGACAGGAGAAGTGCCAGGAGCAGTGTCAGGTGCAGTGTTAGTGTCAGGAGCAGTGTCAGGATCAGAGTCAGTGTCTGGAGCAGTGTCAGGAGCAGTGTCAGGAGCAGTGTCAGGAGCAGTGTCAGTGTCAGGAGCTGTGTCAGGAGCAGTGTCTGGAGCAGTGTCAGGATCAGTGTCAGCGGAAGGGTCAGTGTCAGGAGCAGTGTCAGGAGCAGAGCCAGGAGCAGGTCCTATGTCAGTAGCAGTGTCAGTGTCAGGAACAGTGTCAGGGGCAGCGTCAGTAACAGTATCAGCAGCAGTGTCTGCGTCAGGTGCAGCGTCAGGAGCAGCGTCAGTATCAGGAGCAGTTTGAGGAGCAGTGTCAGTGTCAGGAGCAGTGTCAGTGTCACGAGCTGTCACACGAGCAGTGTCAGTGTGTGCAGCAATGTCACGAGCAGTGTCAGGAGCAATGTCAGTGTCAGGAGCAGTCTCTGGTGCAGTGTCAGTGTCAGGAGCATTCTCAGTTGCAGTGTCAGTGTCAGGAGCAGTGTGAGGAGCAGTGTCAGTGTCAGGAGCAGTGTGAGGAGCAGTGTCAGTGACAGGACCTGTGTCAGTGTCAGGAGCAGTGCCAGGAGGTGTGTCAGTGTCAGTGTCAGGAGCAGTGTCAGGAGCACTGTCAGTGTCAGGAGCAGTGTCAGGAGCAGTGTCAGTGTCAGGAGCAGTGTCAGGAGCAGGGTCAGGAGCAGTGTCAGTGGCAATATCAGGAGCAGTGCCTGTGTCAGGAGTAGTGTCAGGTGCAGCGTCAGGAGCAGTGTCGGGTGCAGCGTCAGTGTCAGGAGCTTTCTCAGGTGCAGTGTCAGAGTCAGGAGCAGTGACAGGAGAAGTGGCAATGACAGCAGCTATTTCAGGAGTAGTGTCACGTGCAGTGTCAGTGTCAGTGACTGGAGCAGGTTCAGGTACAGTGCCAGTGTCAGGAGCAGTGTCAGTGTCAGCTGCAATGTTACGAACAGTGTCAGGGTTACTGTCAGTTTCAGGAGCCGTGTTAGGAGCAGTGTCAGTGTCTGGAGCAGTTTCAGGAGCAGTGTCAGGTGCAGCGTCAGTGTTAGGAGCATTCTCAGGTGTAGTGTCAGTGTCAGGAGCAGTGTGAGGATCAGTGTCAGTGTCAGGAGCAGTGTGAGGAGCAGTGTCAGTGACAGGACCTGTGTCAGTGTCAGGAGCAGTGCCAGGTGGTGTGTCAGTGTCAGTGTCAGGAGCATGGTCAGGGGCAGTGTCAGTGGCAGTGTCAGTGTCAGGAGCAGAGTCAGGACCAGTGCCAATGCCAGGAGCTGTGTAGGGAGCATTGCCAGGATCACCAGCAGTGCCTGTGTCAGGAGCAGTGACAGGAGAAGTGTCAGTGACAGCAGCTATTTCAGGAGTAGTGTCAGGTGCAGTGTCAGTGTCAGTGACTGGAGCAGTGTCAGGAGCATTGTCAGGACAAGCAGCAGTGTCAGTGTCGGGTGCATGGTCAGTAGCAGTGCCAGTGTCAGTATCAGGAGCAGTGTGAGGAGCAGTGTCAGGAGCAGTGTCAGTGTCAGGAGCAGTGTCAGTGTCAGGAGGAGTGTCAGGAGCATTCTCAGGATCAGCAGCACCGTCAGTGTCAGGAGCAGTGACAGGAGAAGTGTCAGTGACAGCAGCTATTTCAGGAGTAGTGTCAGGTGCAGTGTCAGTGTCAGTGGCTGGAGCAGTGTCAGGAGCATTGTCAGGATCAGCAGCAGTGTCAGTGTCAGCAGCATGCTCAGTAGCAGTGCCAATGTCAGTATCAGGAGCAGTGTCAGGAGCAGTGTCAGAGTCAGGAGCAGTGTCAGGAGCAGTGTCAGGAGCAGTGTCAGTGTCAGCAGTTGTGTCAGGAGCAGTGTCAGGGTCAGTGTCAGAGACAGGAGCATTGTCGGGGTCAGTGTCTGTGTCAGGAGCAGTGACAGGAGAAGTGTCAGTGTCTGGAGCTGTGTCAGTGTCAGTGTCAGTGTCAGGAGCAGTGTCAGGAGCAGTGTCAGGAGCAGTGTCAGTGTCAGGAGCAGTGTCATGAGCAGTGTCTGGAGCAGTGTCAGTGTCAGGAGCAGTGTCAGTGTCAGGAGCAGTGTCAGTGTCAGTGGCTGGAGCAGTGTCAGGAGCATTGTCAGGATCAGCAGCAGTGTCAGTGTCAGCAGCATGCTCAGTAGCAGTGCCAATGTCAGTATCAGGAGCAGTGTCAGGAGCAGTGTCAGAGTCAGGAGCAGTGTCTTTGTGAGCAACAGCGTCAGGAACAGTGGCAGGAGCAGTGTCAGTGTCAGGAGCAGTGTCAGGTCCAGTGCCAGTGTCAGGAGCAGTGTCAGTGTCAGCTGCAATGTTAGGAACAGTGTCAGGGGTAGTGTCAGTGTCAGGAGCAGTGTTAGGTGCAGTGTCAGTGTCTGGAGCAGTTTCAGGAGCAGTGTCAGGAGCATGGTCAATAGCAGTGCCTGTGTCAGTATCAGGAGCAGTGTGAGGAGCAGTGTCAGGAGCAGTGTCAGTGTCAGGAGCAGTTTCTTTGTGAGCACCAGTGTCAGGAACAGTGGCAGGAGCAGTGTCAGGAGCAGTGTCAGGTCCAGTGCCAGTGTCAGGAGCAGTGTCAGTGTCAGCTGCAATGTTAGGAACAGTGTCAGGTGTAGTGTCAGTGTCAGCAGCAGCGTTAGGAGCAGTGTCAGTGTCTGGAGCAGTTTCAGGAGCAGTGTCAGGAGCAGGGTCAGTGTCAGGAGCAATGTCAGGAGCAGTGACAGGAGCAGTGTCAGTGTCTGTAGCAGTTCAAGGAGCAGTGTCAGTGTCAGGAGCAGTGTCAGTGTCAGGAGCAGTGCCAGTGTCATTGTCAGGAGCAGTGGCAGGAGCAGTGTCAGGTGCAGCGTCAGAGTCACGAGCACCCTCAGGTGCAGTGTCAGGAGCAGAGCCAGGAGCAGTGTCAGTGTCAGTAGCAGTGTGAGTGTCATTATCAGGAGCAGTGTCAGTGTCAGGAGCAGTGTGAGGAGCAGTGTCAGTGTCAGGAGCAGTGTCAGTGTCAGGAGCAGTGTCAGGAGCAGTGTCAGTGTGAGGAGCAGATTCAGGGGCATTCTCAGGAACAGCAGCAGAGCCTGTGTCAGCAGCAGTGTCAGGAGCAGTGTCAGTGTCAGGAGGAGTGTCAGGAGCATTCTCAAGATCAGCAGCACCGTCAGTGTCAGGAGCAGTGACAGGAGAAGTGTCAGTGACAGCAGCTATTTCAGGAGTAGTGTCAGGTGCAGTGTCAGTGTCAGTGGCTGGAGCAGTGTCAGGAGCATTGTCAGGATCAGCAGCAGTGTCAGTGTCAGCAGCATGCTCAGTAGCAGTGCCAATGTCAGTATCAGGAGCAGTGTCAGGAGCAGTGTCAGAGTCAGGAGCAGTGTCAGGAGCAGTGTCAGGAGCAGTGTCAGTGTCAGGAGTTGTGTCAGGAGCAGTGTCAGGGTCAGTGTCAGAGACAGGAGCAGTGTCGGGGTCAGTGTCTGTGGCAGGAGCAGTGACAGGAGCAGTGTCAGTGTCTGGAGCTGTGTCAGTGTCAGTGTCAGTGTCAGGAGCAGTGTCAGGAGCAGTGTCAGGAACATTGTCAGGATCACCAGCAGTGTCTGTATCAGGACCAGTGCCAGGAGCAGTGTCAGTGACACGAGCTGTGTCAGGAGCAGTGTCAGCAGCAGTGTCAGTGTCAGGAGCAGTGTCAGGAGCAGTGTCAGTGTCAGGAGCAGTGTCATGAGCAGTGTCTGGATCAGTGTCAGTGTCAGGAGCGGTGTGAGTGTCAGGAGAAGTGTCAGTGTCAGTGTCAGGAGCAGTGACAGAAGCAGTGTCATGTGCAGCGTCAGTGTCAGCAGCATTCTCAGGTGCAGTGTCAGTGTCAGCAGCAGTGTGAGGAGCAGTGTCAGTGTCAGGAGCAGTGTGAGGAGCAGTGTCAGTGACAGGACCTGTGTCAGTGTCAGGAGCAGTGCCAGGTGGTGTGTCAGTGTCAGTGTCAGGAGCAGTGTCAGGAGCACTGTCAGTGTCAAGAGCAGTGTCAGGAGCAGTGTCAGTGCCAGGAGCAGTGTCAGGAGCAGGGTCAGGGGCAGTGTCAGTGGCAGTGTCAGTGTCAGGAGCATAGTCAGGACCAGTGCCAATGTCAGGAGCTGTGTAGGGAGCATTGCCAGGATCACCAGCAGTGCCTGTGTCAGGAGCAGTGACAGGAGAAGTGTCAGTGACAGCAGCTATTTCAGGAGTAGTGTCAGGTGCAGTGTCAGTGTCAGTGACTGGAGCAGTGTCAGGAGCATTGTCAGGATAAGCAGCAGTGTCAGTGTCAGGTGCATGGACAGTAGCAGTGCCAGTATCAGTATCAGGAGCAGTGTGAGGAGCAGTGTCAGGAGCAGTGTCAGTGTCAGGAGCAGTGTCTTTGTGAGCACCAGTGGCAGGAACAGTGGTAGGAGCAGTGTCAGTGTCAGGAGCAGTGTCAGGTCCAGTGCCAGTGTCAGGAGCAGTGTCAGTGTCAGCTGCAATGTTAGGAACAGTGTCAGGGGTAGTGTCAGTGTCAGGAGCAGTGTTAGGAGCAGTGTCAGTGTCTGGAGCAGTTTCAGGAGCAGTGTCAGGAGCATGGTCAGTAGCAGTGCCAGTGTCAGTATCAGGAGCAGTGTGAGGAGCAGTGTCAGGAGCAGTGTCAGTGTCAGGAGCAGTGTCTTTGTGAGCACCAGTGTCAGGAACAGTGGCAGGAGCAGTGTCAGTGTCAGGAGCAGTGTCAGGTCCAGTGCCAGTGTCAGGAGCAGTGTCAGTGTCAGCTGCAATGTTAGGAACAGTGTCAGGGGTAGTGTCAGTGTCAGCAGCAGTGTTAGGAGCAGTGTCAGTGTCAGGAGCAGTGTGAGGAGCAGTGTCAGTGTCAGGAGCAGTGTCAGGAGCAGTGTCAGTGTGAGGAGCATATTCAGGGGCATTCTCAGGAACAGCAGCAGTGCCAGTGTCAGCAGCAGTGTCTGGAGCAGTGTCAGGAGCAGTGTCTGGAGCAGTGTCAGTAGCTGTGTCAGGAGCAGTGTCTGGAGCAGTGTCAGGAACAGTGTCAGCGGAAGGGTCAGTGTCAGGAGCAGTGTCAGGAGCAGAGCCAGGAGCAGGTCCTATGTCAGTAGCAGTGTCAGTGTCAGGAGCAGTGTCAGGGGCAGCGTCAGTAGCAGTATCAGCAGCAGTGTCTGCGTCAGGTGCAGCGTCAGTAGCAGTGTCAGTGTCAGGAGCAGTTTGAGGAGCAGTGTCAGTGTCAGGAGCAGTGTCAGTGTCACGAGCTGTCACAGGAGCAGTGTCAGTGTGTGCAGCAATGTCACGAGCAGTGTCAGGAGCAATGTCAGTGTCAGGAGCAGTGTCAGGAGCAGTGACAGGAGCAGTGTCAGGTGCAGCGTCAGTGTCAGGAGCATTCTCAGGTGCAGTGTCAGTGTCAGGAGCAGTGTGAGGAGCAGTGTCAGTGTCAGGAGCAGTGTGAGGAGCAGTGTCAGTGACAGGACCTGTGTCAGTGTCAGGAGCAGTGCCAGGAGGTGTGTCAGTGTCAGTGTCAGGAGCAGTGTCAGGAGCAGTGTCAGGAGCAGTGTCAGTGTCAGGAGCAGTGTCAGGAGCAGGGTCAGGAGCAGTGTCAGTGGCAGTATCAGGAGCAGTGCCTGTGTCAGGAGTAGTGTCAGGTGCAGCGTCAGGAGCAGTGTCGGGTGCAGCGTCAGTGTCAGGAACTTTCTCAGGTGCAGTGTCAGAGTCAGGAGCAGTGACAGGAGAAGTGGCAGTGACAGCAGCTATTTCAGGAGTAGTGTCACGTGCAGTGTCAGTGTCAGTGACTGGAGCAGCGTCAGGAGCATTGTCAGGATCAGCAGCAGTGTCAGTGTCAGGAGCATGGCCAGTAGCAGTGCCAGTGTCAGTATCAGGAGCAGTGTGAGGAGCAGTGTCAGGGTCAGGAGCAGTGTCTTTGTGAGCAGCAGCGTCAGGAACAGTTGCAGGAGCAGTGTCAGTGTCAGGAGCAGTGTCTGGTACAGTGCCAGTGTCAGGAGCAGTGTCAGTGTCAGCTGCAATGTTAGGAACAGTGTCAGGGTTAGTGTCAGTGTCAGGAGCAGTGTGAGGAGCAGTGTCAGTGTCTGGAGCAGTTTCAGGAGCAGTGTCAGGAGCAGGGTCAGTGTCAGGAGCAATGTCAGGAGCAGTGACAGGAGCAGTATCAGTGTCTGTAGTAGTTCAAGAAGCAGTGTCAGTGTCAGGAGCTGTGTCAGTGTCACGAGCTGTCACAGGAGCAGTGTCAGTGTGTGCAGCAATGTCACGAGCAGTGTCAGGAGCAATGTCAGTGTCAGGAGCAGTGTCAGGAGCAGTGACAGGAACAGTGTCAGGTGCAGCGTCAGTGTCAGGAGCATTCTCAGGTGCAGTGTCAGTGTCAGGAGCAGTGTGAGGAGCAGTGTCAGTGTCAGGAGCAGTGTGAGGAGCAGTGTCAGCGACAGGACCAGCGTCAGTGTCAGGAGCAGTTTCAGTGGCAGTATCAGGAGCAGTGTCTGTGTCAGGAGCAGTGTCAGGTGCAGCGTGAGTGTCAGGAGCATTCTCAGGTGCAGTGTCAGTGTCAGGAGCAGTGTGACGAGCAGTGTCAGTGTCAGGTGCAGCGTCAGGAGCAGTGTCAGGAGCAGTGTCAGTGCCAGGAGCAGTGTCAGGAGCAGGCTCAGGGGCAGTGTCAGTGGCAGTGTCAGTGTCAGGAGCAGAGTCAGGACCAGTAACAATGTCAGGAGCTGTGTAGGGAGCATTGCCAGGATCACCAGCAGTGCCTGTGTCAGGAGCAGTGACAGGAGAAGTGTCAGTGACAGCAGCTATTTCAGGAGTAGTGTCAGGTGCAGTGTCAGTGTCAGTGACTGGAGCAGTGTCAGGAGCATTGTCAGGTTAAGCAGCAGTGTCAGTGTCAGGAGCATGGTCAGTAGCAGTGCCAGTGTCAGTATCAGGAGCAGTGTGAGGGGCAGTGTCAGGAGCAGTGTCAGTGTCAGGAGCAGTGTCTTTGTGTGCACCAGTGTCAGGAACAGTGGCAGGAGCAGTGTCTGTGTCAGGAGCCGTGTCAGGTCCAGTGCCAGTGTCAGGAGGAGTGTCAGTGTCAGCTGCAATGTTAGGAACAGTGTCAGGGGTAGTGTCAGTGTCAGGAGCAGTGTTAGGAGCAGTGTCAGTGTCTGGAGCAGTTTCAGGAGCAGTGTCAGAAGCATGGTCAATAGCAGTGCCAGTGTCAGTATCAGGAGCAGTGTGAGGAGCAGTGTCAGGAGCAGTGTCAGTGTCAGGAGCAGTGTCTTTGTGAGCACCAGTGTCAGGAACAGTGGCAGGAGCAGTGTCAGGAGCAGTGTCAGGTCCAGTGCCAGTGTCAGGAGCAGTGTCAGTGTCAGCTGCAATGTTAGGAACAGTGTCAGGGGTAGTGTCAGTGTCAGCAGCAGTGTTAGGAGCAGTGTCAGTGTCTGGAGCAGTTTCAGGAGCAGTGTCAGGAGCAGGGTCAGTGTCAGGAGCAATGTCAGGAGCAGTGACAGGAGCAGTGTCAGTGTCTGTAGCAGTACAAGGAGCAGTGTCAGTGTCAGGAGCAGTGTCAGTGTCAGGAGCAGTGCCAGTGTCAGTGTCAGGAGCAGTGACAGGAGCAGTGTCAGGTGCAGCGTCAGAGTCAGGAGCATTCTCAGGTGCAGTGTCAGGAGCAGAGCCAGGAGCAGTGTCAGTGTCAGTAGCATTGTCAGTGTCATTATCAGGAGCAGTGTCAGTGTCAGGAGCAGTGTGAGGAGCAGTGTCAGTGTCAGGAGCAGTGTCAGGAGCAGTGTCAGTGTGAGGAGCATATTCAGGGGCATTCTCAGGAACAGCAGCAGTGCCAGTGTCAGCAGCAGTGCCAGGAGCAGTGTCAGAAGCATTCTCAGGATCAGCAGCACCGTCAGTGTCAGGAGCAGTGACAGGAGAAGTGTCAGTGACAGCAGCTATTTCAGGAGTAGTGTCAGGTGCAGTGTCAGTGTCAGTGGCTGGAGCAGTGTCAGGAGCATTGTCAGGATCAGCAGCAGTGTCAGTGTCAGCAGCATGCTCAGTAGCAGTGCCAATGTCAGTATCAGGAGCAGTGTCAGGAGCAGTGTCAGAGTCAGGAGCAGTGTCAGGAGCAGTGATAGGAGCAGTGTCAGTGTCAGGAGTTGTGTCAGGAGCAGTGTCAGGGTCAGTGTCAGAGACAGGAGTAGTGTCGGGGTCAGTGTCTGTGTCAGGAGCAGTGACAGGAGCAGTGTCAGTGTCTGGAGCTGTGTCAGTGTCAGTGTCAGTGTCAGGAGCAGTGTCAGGAGCAGTGTCAGGAACATTGTCAGGATCACCAGCAGTGTCTGTATCAGGACCAGTGGCAGGAGCAGTGTCAGCGACACGAGCTGTGTCAGG